>NC_054385.1:134611820-134911820 GCF_017654675.1 Xenopus laevis
TCTTGTCATAGAAGGCTGTGAGTCTTCCTATTCTTTGTATGGCAAGGAGGAATCTTTAGTAGGCAAAAGGCTATGTTGGTTTGACAGGCAGTCTTTAACATGGATTGGAAAGTCCTCTTGTGATTGGTCAACTTTGACCGATATGGAAATGAAGAAGACTTTGCCGTTTTTTCTCTCCTTATGGTATTACGGGATGGGAAGTTGAGCTTACTAGGCACAGGTCAACACATGGTATGTGTTAAGATATGTTAGATTTTTATAAATGGGAGTGCTTAGGCAATGCTTATTTGCCATAGAGCCTTGCCAAGGGATATGGACTGACAGCTCTTGTCATAGAAAGGCTGTGGGTCTTCCTATTCTTTGTATGGCAAGGAGGAATCTTTATAGGCAAAAGGCTATGTTTTTGACAGGCAGTCTTTAACATGGATTGGAAAGTCCTCTTGTGATTGGTCAACTTTGACCGATATGGAAATGAAGAAGACTTTGCCGTTTTTTCTCTCCCTATGGTATTACGGGATAGCGGCAATGTCAAATTGTCATAGAGTCTAGGCAAAGGGCTATGTTGTTTGACAGGCAGTCTTTAACATGGATTTTAAAGTCCTCTTGTGATTGGTCAACTTTGACCGATATGGAAATGAAGAAGACTTTGCCGTTTTTTCTCTCCCTATGGTATTACGGCATAGCGGCAATGTCAAATTGTTTTAGAGTCTAGGCAAAAGGCTATGTTGTTGACAGGCAGTCTTTAACATGGATTAGAAAGTCCTCTTGTGATTGGTCAACTTTGACGGATATGGAAAAGAAGAAGACTTTGCCGTTTTTTCTCTCCCTATGGTATTACGGCATAGGGAAGTTGAGGCTTACTAGGCACAGGTCAACACATGGTAATGTGTTGGAATGTTAGATTTTATCATGGCAGTGCTTAGGCAATGGCTAATTTGCCATAGAGCCTTGGCAAAGGGATATGGGACTGACAGCTCTTGTCATAGAAGGCTGTGGGTCTTCCTATTCTTTGTATGGCAAGGAGGAATCTATAGTAGGCAAAAGGCTATGTTGTTTGACAGGCAGTCTTTAACATGGATTGGAAAGTCCTCTTGTGATTGGTCAACTTTGACCGATATGGAAATGAAGAAGACTTTGCCGTTTTTTCGCTCCCTATGGGTTGACGGCATAGGGAAGTTGAGGCTTACTAGGCACAGGTCAACACATGGTAATGTGTTGGAATGTTAGATTTTATCATGGGAGTGCTTAGGCAATGGCTAATTTGCCATAGAGTCTTGGCAAAGGGATATGGGACTGACAGCTCTTGTCATAGAAGGCTGTGGGTCTTCCTATTCTTTGTATGGCAAGGAGGAATCTATAGTAGGCAAAAGGCTATGTTGTTTGACAGGCAGTCTTTAACATGGATTGGAAAGTCCTCTTGTGATTGGTCAACTTTGACCGATATGGAAATGAAGAAGACTTTGCCGTTTTTTTCTCTCCCTATGGTATTACGGCATAGCAGCAATGTCAAATTGTCATATAGTCTAGCCAAAGGGCTATGTTGTTGACAGGCAGTCTTTAACATGGATTGGAAAGTCCTCTTGTGATTGGTCAACTTTGATCGATATGGAAATGAAGAAGACTTTGCCGTTTTTTTCTCTCCCTATGGTATTACGGCATAGCAGCAATGTCAAATTGTCATATAGTCTAGGCAAAGGGCTATGTTGTTGACAGGCAGTCTTTAACATGGATTGGAAAGTCCTCTTGTGATTGGTCAACTTTGACCGATATGGAAATGAAGAAGACTTTGCCGTTTTTTCTCTCCCTATGGTATTACGGCATAGCGGCAATGTCAAATTGTCATAGAGTCTAGGCAAAGAGCTATGTTGTTGACAGGCAGTCTTTAACATGGATTGGAAAGTCCTCTTGTGATTGGTCAACTTTGACCGATATGGAAATGAAGAAGACTTTGCCGTTTTTTTCTCTCCCTATGGTATTACGGCATAGCAGCAATGTCAAATTGTCATAGAGTCTAGGCAAAGGGCTATGTTGTTGACAGGCAGTCTTTAACATGGATTAGAAAGTCCTCTTGTGATTGGTCAACTTTGACCGATATGGAAAAGAAGAAGACTTTGCCGTTTTTTCTCTCCCTATGGTATTACGGCATAGCGGCAATGTCAAATTGTCATATAGTCTAGGCAAAGGGCTATGTTGTTGACAGGCAGTCTTTAACATGGATTGGAAAGTCCTCTTGTGATTGGTCAACTTTGACCGATATGGAAATGAAGAAGACTTTGCCGTTTTTTTCTCTCCCTATGGTATTACGACATAGCGGCAATGTCAAATTGTCATAGAGTCTAGGCCAAGGGCTATGTTGTTGACAGGCAGTCTTTAACATGGATTAGAAAGTCCTCTTGTGATTGGTCAACTTTGACCGATATGGAAATGAAGAAGACTTTGCCGTTTTTTCTCTCCCTATGGTATTACGGCATAGCGGCAATGTCATAGAGTCTAGGCAAAGGGCTATGTTGTTGACAGGCAGTCTTTAACATGGATTGGAAAGTCCTCTTGTGATTGGTCAATTTTGACCGATATGGAAATGAAGAAGACTTTGCCGTTTTTTCTCTCCCTATGGTATTACGGCATAGGGAAGTTGAGGCTTACTAGGCACAGGTCAACACATGGTAATGTGTTGGAATGTTAGATTTTATCATGGGAGTGCTTAGGCAATGGCTAATTTGCCATAGAGCCTTGGCAAAGGGATATGGGACTGAAAGCTCTTGTCATAGAAGGCTGTGGGTCTTCCTATTCTTTGTATGGCAAGGAGGAATCTATAGTAGGCAAAAGGCTATGTTGTTTGACAGGCAGTCTTTAACATGGATTGGAAAGTCATCTTGTGATTGGTCAACTTTGACCGATATGGAAAGGAAGAAGACTTTGCCGTTTTTTCTCTCCCTATGGTATTACGGCATAGGGAAGTTGAGGCTTACTAGGCACAGGTCAACACATGGTAATGTGTTGGAATGTTAGATTTTATCATGGGAGTGCATAGGCAATGGCTAATTTGCCCTTGAGCCTTGGCAAAGGGATATGGGACTGACAGCTCTTGTCATAGAAGGCTGTGGGTCTTCCTATTCTTTGTATGGCAAGGAGGAATCTTTAGTAGGCAAAAGGCTATGTTGTTTGACAGGCAGTCTTTAACATGGATTGGAAAGTCCTCTTGTGATTGGTCAACTTTGACCGATATGGAAATGAAGAAGACTTTGCCGTTTTTTCTCTCTCTATGGTATTACGGCATAGCGGCAATGTCAAATTGTTTTAGAGTCTAGGCAAAGGGCTATGTTGTTGACAGGCGGTCTTTAACATGGATTAGAAAGTCCTCTTGTGATTGGTCAACTTTGACGGATATGGAAATGAAGAAGACTTTGCCGTTTTTTCTCTCCCTATGGTATTATGGCATAGCGGCAATGTCAAATTGTCATAGAGTCTAGGCAAAGGGCTATGTTGTTGACAGGCAGTCTTTAACATGGATTAGAAAGTCCTCTTGTGATTGGTCAACTTTGACCGATATGGAAATGAAGAAAACTTTGCCGTTTTTTCTCTCCCTATGGTATTACGGCATAGCGGCAATGTCAAATTGTCATAGAGTCTAGGCAAAGGGCTATGTTGTTGACAGGCAGTCTTTAACATGGATTAGAAAGTCCTCTTGTGATTGGTCAACTTTGACCGATATGGAAATGAAGAAGACTTTGCCGTTTTTTCTCTCCCTATGGTATTACGGCATAGCGGCAATGTCAAATTGTCATAGAGTCTATGCAAAGGGCTATGTTGTTCACAGGCAGACTTTAACATGGATTGGAAAGTCCTCTTGTGATTGGTCAACTTTGACCGATATGGAAATGAAGAAGACTTTGCCGTTTTTTCTCTCCCTATGGTATTACGGCATAGGGATGTTGAGGCTTACTAGGCACAGGTCAACACATGGTAAGGTGTTGGAATGTAAGATTTTGTCATGGGAGTGCTTAGGCAATGGATAATTTGCCATAGAGCCTTGGCAAAGGGATATGGGACTGACAGCTCTTGTCATAGAAGGCTGTGGGTCTTCCTATTCTTTGTATGGCGAGGAGGAATCTTTAGTAGGCAAAAGGCTATGTTGTTTGACAGGCAGTCTTTAACATGGATTGGAAAGTCCTCTTGTGATTGGTCAACTTTGACCGATATGGAAATGAAGAAGACTTTGCCGTTTTTTCTCTCCCTATGGTATTACGGCATAGGGAAGTTGAGGCTTACTAGGCACAGGTCAACACATGGTAATGTGTTGGAATGTTAGATTTTATCATGGGAGTGCTTAGGCAATGGCTAATTTGCCATTAAGCCTTGGCAAAGGGATATGGGACTGACAGCTCTTGTCATAGAAGGCTGTGGGTCTTCCTATTCTTTGTATGGCAAGGAGGAATCTTTAGTAGGCAAAAGGCTATGTTGTTTGACAGGCAGTCTTTAACATGGATTGGAAAGTCCTCTTGTGATTGGTCAACTTTGACCGATATGGAAATGAAGATGACTTTGCCGTTTTTTTCTCTCCCTATGGTATTACGGGATAGCGGCAATGTCAAATTGTCATAGAGTCTAAGCAAAAGGCTATGTTGTTGACAGGAAGTCTTTAACATGGATTGGAAAGTCCTCTTGTGATTGGTCAACTTTGACCGATATGGAAATGAAGAAGACTTTGCCGCTTTTTCTCTCCCTATGGTATTACGGCATAGGGAAGTTGAGGCTTACTAGGCACAGGTCAACACATGGCTATGTGTTGGAATGTTAGATTTTATCATGGGAGTGCTTAGGCAAAGACATATGGGACTGGCAGCTCTTGTCATAGAAGGCTGTGGGTCTTCCTATTCTTTGTATGGCAAGGAGGAATCTATAGTAGGCAAAAGGCTATGTTGTTTGACAGGCAGTCTTTAACATGGATTGGAAAGTCCTCTTGTGATTGGTCAACTTTGACCGATATGGAAATGAAGAAGACTTTGCCCTTTTTTTCTCTCCCTATGGTATTATGGGATAGGGAAGTTGAGGCTTACTAGGCACAGGTCAACACGTGGACATGTGTTGGAATGTTAGATTTTATCATGGGAGTGCTTAGGCAAAGGGATATGGGACTATCAGTTCTTGTCATAGAAGGCTGTGGGTCTTCCTATTCTTTGTATGGCAAGGAGGAATCTATAGTAGGCAAAAGGCTATGTTGTTTGACAGGCAGTCTTTAACATGGATTGGAAAGTCCTCTTGTGATTGGTCAACTTTGACCGATATGGAAATGAAGAAGACTTTGCCGTTTTTTCTCTCCCTATGGTATTACGGGATAGCGGCAATGTCAAATTGTCATAGAGTCTAGGCAAAGGGCTATGTTATTTGACAGGCAGTCTTTAACATGGATTGGAAAGTCCTCTTGTGATTGGTCAACTTTGACCGATATGGAAATGAAGAAGACTTTGCCATTTTTTTCTCTCCCTATGGTATTATGGGATAGGGAAGTTGAGGCTTACTAGGCACAGGTCAGCAAATGGCCATGTGTTGGAATGTTAGATTTTATCATGGGAGTGCTTAGGCAATGGCTAATTTGCCATAGAGCCTAGGCAAAGGGATATGGGACTGACAGCTCTTGTCATAGAAGGCTGTGGGTCTTCCTATTCTTTGTATGGCAAGGAGGAATCTATAATAGGCAAAAGGCTATGTTGTTTGACAGGCAGTCTTTAACATGGATTGGAAAGTCCTCTTGTGATTGGTCAACTTTGACCGATATGGAAATGAAGAAGACTTTGCCGTTTTTTTCTCTCCCTATGGTATTACGGGATAGCGGCAATGTCAAATTGTCATAGAGCCTAGGCAAAGGGCTATGTTGTTGACAGGCAGTCTTTAACATGGATTGGAAAGTCCTCTTGTGATTGGTCAACTTTGACCGATATGGAAATGAAGAAGACTTTGCAGTTTTTTTCTCTCCCTATGGTTATACGGGATAGGGAAGTTGAGGCTTACTGGGCGCAGGTCAACACATGGTTATGTGTCGGAATGTTAGATTATATCATGGTTTGATGTTCCACACATGGTCGCTACTTGACTATTTGGCTTGATGTCAATTGTATTACACAGGAGACGTTTTGCTGAATAGCTGTCGGAGACCCCCCTTCTCTGCCTATGCAGGATCGCCCACCTTCGGGTGGACTTAACCTGCTTGCTGCAATCGGGTTGGGGGCATTCCTCCGATAGACGGGTGACGACCGCCTTGGCTGAAGGCTTGAGGAGGATTTCTTCTTGGGAGAAAAAGTGAGTCAAGAATGCCATTCACCTTTGATTTTCCGAGCAGGGAAACCCAGCTGAAGAACACCGTAAGGATTGAAGTTGAAGAAGAACATCGGAGCCTGAAGGATTTAAGATTCATCGTGGGGGAGATTCTGCTTGGCGTTTTCAACCTCAAGAATGAAGAAATTCTTTGCCTTCAGGACCAAGAGAGGAGGGGAGCATATACCATCACCTTCACCTCTCTCCATTGCTGTGAAAACATCTACGCAGTATTATCCAATAAAGAACTGAAAGAGGATAGACTTGATGGCCTCAAGTTTTTTCTTTTATATGGGTTGGAGGACGTCCCGCTGGTCGTCCACCTGTTTAACCCATTTACTGATACCGCAGACATTGTCACCTTTCTGCAGCGGTATTGCACCGAGGTCCGCTTCTCCCATTTAGTTAAGGGTGGACTCGGACACTGGAATGGGAAAAAGAAATTTTTTGTGAAGTTTCGTAAAGACCCGGATGGAATCGGTGGATTTATGCACCCTCCGTCAAATTTTCACATTGGAAGAAACAGGGGATACCTTTTTTACCCTGGTATGCCCTTGTACTGCCGCAACTGTAACCGCTTTGGACATACAAGAGAGTCCTGTCCAGACGCTAAGATGACCCGGTGTAATAAGTGTGGTCGACCGGGTCATATTGCTGTTGTATGCACACAAAAACAAATGTGTAATATGTGTGGGCAGGAAGGCCACAAGTATAGAGATTGCCCCAGAAAGGCTAAGAGACAGGGCGCCGGGGCTGAGCGGGCAGAGAAATCCAGTGCGAGGTCTGAGCAGGTGTCGACAGCAGTTGCCGTCCCAGCTAAGAAGACCTCGGGTAAGTCGGGTGAGTCGTCCGTACTGTCTGTGAATGGCAAAATGCCAGTTAAATCAAAACCGATAGTGGCGAGAAGGAGCTCAGTAGTCGGTCCTGAGAACGATTCGGTTGAATTGCCAACAACCGAGCACTCGATGAAGGTCCAGGAGGCTCGTAGGAAATCGGTTTCTGATTTAGGGAAAGGGATCGCCAAGCCATTGGTAATCCCTACCCATGAGAAGGCATTGTGCACACTGGCGGTGGGATCCGAGCAGCGTGCGATGAGGATCCCAGGTGTGGTGGTTTCGGAACAGACTTTTGCTGTACCAGCAGTGCTGGGGTCTGTGTCAAAGGGCGGAAACACCAGCCGCCGGGCATCATTGATGGAGTCGGAGCAAGGGTCCGAAGGTTCATCAGCGGAAAACCCTGCCATGACGATTCCAGATGCCACCTGTGAAGAGCAATGGATAAAAGCTGAGCGAAAGAAAAAGTCCAGGAGAAGGTCGCGCCGTGGCCAGAAGGAGGTTCCGGGAGTGTCTGGGATGGAGAAGTCTGTCTTGGAGGGTCCTGGTGGTCCGAAGGTCAGTGGAGTGGCTCATGTATCTCAAGGAAAAGAGGAGGAAGATCAACATCCTGCAGAGAAGCGTCTGCGAATTGAGAAAGACAGTGTTCAAAAGAAACAGTTTTCGTTGTCTTCAAGTTCAAGCGAAGGAGAACTCCAGATCGTGGAGGACGCATGCTATGTATCTTCCCCGGATCCGGTAAATTTTGCTGATCCTCCCTCTCCTCAACAAGGATTGGGGGGTTCTCAATATATCCCCTGCTTTGAATTCGATATGGACACTGTTCCTTTATAAGTTTTCATAATGACTTCTCTTAAACTTTCCTCACTAAATGTGAGATCCATAAAGAGCCCTAGCCGTAGGGCGGCTTTATTCTCCTACCTTGAGACTTTGGACTTTGATATATGTTTTTTACAGGAGTGTGCAATTGAAAGCAGTACGGACTATACTCACCTGAAAAAAGATTGGAAACTGGGACTGTCCGTTTGGTCCGGTTCAAATGAGAACAAGTGCGCAGGAGTGGGAATACTGTTTCGTGGAACCCACACCTCTATTCAGACTGTCACTGAAATTTTACCTGGTCGAGCGGTTTTAGTACATGTGTTTTTTAAGGGTCTTTTTTTACGTCTTTTAAATATTTATGCCTCTCCTGATAAGCAGGATAGGGCTGATCTTTTTGAAATGTTACCATTGTTTGCTGTTGGGTCATCTCCTCTACTAGTAGGCGGAGACTTTAATTGTGTCTTTGCAGGTGAACATCGACAAGGAGGTGACCCTAACAATAGAGACCGAACATCTTATCTGTTAAAAAATTTTATTGACGATTTTAGGCTAAAAGATAGTTTTAAAATGCTTTTTACCAACCCTGATACAACATGGTCAAATGGGAGGATACAGTCCAGAATTGATTTTATATTTTTATCCGAGGCTTTTAACCCTTTTAAATGTGATCTTTTAATTAACGTGTTTTCAGATCATAAGGTTTTATGTGCTCACCTAGAAATCTCCGGGGAAAAAAGGGTAAATGGAGGTCTCTGGAAACTAAATCTTCAATTGCTGGATGATCCCCAATTGTGTGACCGGTTTAAACGGACCTATCAATGTTGGCAGAATGCACGTAATCCCCGTGATTCAATGCTACATTGGTGGGAGGGTGTTAAGCCAAAAATCAAAGCATTTTTTGTCAAAGCGGGTAAGATAGCCGCAAAACGGAAAAAACAATGGTTTTATATTTTAAATTTAAGATTACAAGCGCTTTTAAAAATGCAAAGTGTCGATATTGATGTTGACCATGATATTTTTTCCTTAAAAGCGGAAATCAAGAAGCTGATCGACAAAAAAGGTAAAGAAATAATCTTTAATGCACATGTCCAGCACCTAGAAGAAGGCGAGAAATGTTCTAGGTTTTTCTTTAAAAAAGTTATGGACAAAAAAGAACTCATTTCCTCACTTGATGGTAAAACTAAAATGAGTGAAATTTTAGACATTGCATTTAATTTTTATCAGCTTCTATTTAATGAAAAAAGTATCGATGCCTCTATTTTAAAAGATTGTTTGAATGTTTTAGAGTGTAAATTAAGTGTTTTAGATCAAGAGCTTTTATCCAAAGATATCACCATTGAAGAACTGCTAATGGTTTTTAAAAGCTTTTTATTTGGTAAAACCCCTGGTGAGGATGGCCTACCAGTGGAATTTTATTTACACTTTTGGGACCTTTTAAAAGACGATCTTTTATTATTGTATAAAGAGGTTTTACTGTTGATATTTTACCCCCTTCCTGGAGAAGAGGGATTGTGTCTTTAATTTTTAAAAAGGGCAACAAGGAGAGCCTAGAAAACTACAGGCCTATTACTCTCCTAAATGTCGATTATAAAATCATGGCCAAACTTATTGCTTTACGTTTAAAACCTTTTGCTGAAAAGTTAATCCATCCAGACCAGGTATGTGGGATTCCTGGAAGAAGCATGTCTGAATCCCTCAATATAATACGTGATGTTATCTGGTACTGTAAAGAAAGAAAGTTAAATCTTGCTATTTTATCCATTGATTTTGAGAAAGCTTTCGATCGCCTTTCTCATTCCTTTCTTTTTAGCATTTTGGAAAAAATCGCAATACCTGATATTCTTTTAAAAAGCATAAAGGTTTTATATAGGTCCTGTTTTAATCAAATTTCTATTAATGGCTTTTTAACCCAGCAGGTAATTTTAAAGTCAGGGGTGAAACAGGGATGTCCCTTATCCCCCTTTCTGTTTATTTGTGCGATTGAACCTCTTTTAATTCTTTTAAGATCTGATAAAGTCATTCGAGGTATTCATGTCCCCGGTGGAGGAGGACGACAAGCTAAAGTGTTAAGCTATATGGATGATGTCACTGTTTTATGCTCTTCCTCCTACTCCTTAAAAAGAGCACTTTTTCAGACGTCCATTTTCTGCTGTGCGTCTGGTTTTAAGTTAAACTTACACAAATGCAATTGTCTGGGTATAGGGGTGTGGGATGAGTCTCTCACCCCTGAAATCAGTGTTAAACAGGATCATATCAAAATTTTAGGAATTGTTTTTAATGCTGCAAATACAAGCACCCCAAATTGGGATTCAGTTTTAATAAAAATGGAAAGGAAGGTTTTAATGTGGAATTTGAGAAAGCTCACAATGGAAGGGAAAGTTTTAATCATAAAAATG
Source organism: Xenopus laevis (assembly GCF_017654675.1). Lineage (NCBI taxonomy): Eukaryota > Metazoa > Chordata > Amphibia > Anura > Pipidae > Xenopus > Xenopus laevis. Next base: position 134,622,184 of record NC_054385.1, read on the forward strand.
ATTCTATTACCTATTATGCTCCATGTGGCTCTGGTTTTCCCTCCTTCTTACTTATACATAAGAAAACTCACCAGGGTATGTTTTAAGTTTTTGTGGGGTTCAACAATGGAGAAATTAAAGAGAGATTATATGTATAAAGAGAAGATAAATGGCGGTAAAGATGTTCCCAACCTTCTTTTATTCTTTTATGTTAAATATTTCTGCTTTTGTTTTAAACTTTTAAATACGGATGGAATTTTTAGTTGCTTTCTTAAATATGCAGCAGGTATGATTTTTAAACATTGGTTCCGGGTTCCTTTGAATTCACCTGTATTATTATGTCCCCCAAAGCACTATGTGGTACTTGAAAAGGCAATTAGATCCTTCCGCCTGAAAGAGGTCAACTCTGAAATATTGGGGAATCAAAAACAGGTTACCAAGGTTTTAAAGAAAAATGATGAAATTGTTTTATCTGTTTCAAATTTTTCCCAGCAAAGATCTAAGAAAGTGTGGCGCAATGTGTTTGGGAAGTATCTTGCAAATGTCCACAAAGACCTCTCTTGGGCCATTGTCCACCAGTGCCTCCCCACGCGTGAATTCCAACATAAAAGGGGGATGTTGGCACGGGGGAAATGCCCGAGGAACTCATGCTGCAATGATGAGACCATATTACATGTGTTTTGGAATTGCCCCTATGCGCAAGAGCTCTGGAAAACAGTAGGACCTCTTTTTAAGCAAGTTGGGGATCTTAAGAATTTTAATTATCAAATGGTTTTATATGGTCTTTTTATTTGTCCATCCATAAAACAGTTTGAAATTTGTTGGATGATAATTAATTGTTTGAAAAATGCTATTTGGAAATGCAGAAATATTTTACTTTTTAAAACTGATGTTATCGATGTTAAAACCTGTATTCGAATTGCTTTTAGTCAAATGTATATTTATTTTTTAAGAGATAAAAAATATCTCGGAAATGGGAAAGCAATGTTAATTTGGGGGTTTAAACAATGGAATAATATTGTCAAGTAATTCTGTCAAATTTACTTGTCAAGAAATGTGAAAATATTATTTTCCTGTTTTAGTTCTGTAATTTATTATTATTGTTTTTTTTTCCTGATGATGTAATTATTTTTGTTGTTAATAAACTATTTAAAATCGGAAATCGGCAATGGCTAATTTGCCATAGAGCCTAGGCAAAGGGATATGGGACTAACAGCTCTTGTCATAGAAGGCTGTGGGTCTTCCTATTCTTTGTATGGCAAGGAGGAATCTATAGTAGGCAAAAGGCTATGTTGTTTGACAGGCAGTCTTTAACATGGATTGGAAAGTCCTCTTGTGATTGGTCAACTTTGACCGATATGGAAATGAAGAAGACTTTGCCCTTTTTTTCTCTCCCTATGGTATTACGGGATAGGGAAGTTGAGGCTTACTAGGCACAGGTCAACTCATGGTTATGTGTTGGAATGTTAGATTTTATCATGGGAGTGCTTAGGCAAAGACATATGGGACTGGCAGCTCTTGTCATAGAAGGCTGTGGGTCTTCCTATTCTTTGTATGGCAAGGAGGAATCTATAGTAGGCAAAAGGCTATGTTGTTTGACAGGCAGTCTTTAACATGGATTGGAAAGTCCTCTTGGTCAACTTTGACCGATATGGTAATGAAGAAGACTTTGCTGTTTTTTTCTCTCCCTATAGTATTACGGGATAGCGGCAATGTCAAATTGTCATAGAGTCTATGCAAAGGGCTATGTTGTTGACAGGCAGTCTTTAACATGGATTGGAAAGTCCTCTTGTGATTGGTCAACTTTGACCGATATGGAAATGAAGAAGACTTTGCCGTTTTTTTCTCTCCCTATGGTATTATGGGATAGGGAAGTTGAGGCTTACTAGGCACAGGTCAACACATGGTAATGTGTTGGAATGTTAGATTTTATCATGGGAGTGCTTAGGCAAAGGGATATGGGACTGACAGCTCTTGTCATAGAAGACTGTGGGTCTTCCTATTCTTTGTATGGCAAGGAGGAATCTATAGTAGGCAAAAGGCTATGTTGTTTGACAGGCAGTCTTTAACATGGATTGGAAAGTCCTCTTGTGATTGGTCAACTTTGACCGATATGGAAATGAAGAAGACTTTGCCGTTTTTTTCTCTCCCTATGGTATTACGGGATAGCGGCAATGTCAAATTGTCATAGTGTCTAGGCAAAGGGCTATGTTGTTTGACAGGCAGTCTTTAACATGGATTGGAAAGTCCTCTTGTGATTGGTCAACCTTGACCGATATGGAAATGAAGAAGACTTTGCCGTTTTTTTTCTCTCCCTATGGTATTATGGGATAGGGAAGTTGAGGCTTACCTGGCACAGCTCAACACATGGCTATGTGTTGGAATGTCAGATCTTAACATGGAAGGGATTGGGTGGTGTCAAATTGTCATAGAGTCTAGGCGAAGAGCTATGTTGTTGACAGGCAGTCTGTGACATGGATTCGAAAGTCCTCTTGTGTTTGGTCAACTATGACTGATATGGAAAAGAAGGAGACTTGGTGGGTTGTTCTCTCCCTATGGTATTACGGGATAGCGGCAATGTGAAATTGTCATAGAGTCTAGGCAAAGGGTTATGTTGCTGACAGGCAGTCTCTGACATTGATTGGAAAGTCCTCTTGTGATTGGTCAACTTTGATTAATATGGAAATGAAGGAGAATCGGTTGGTTGTTCTCTCCCTATGGTATTAGGGGATAGAGAAGTGGAGGCTTACTTAGCACAGCTCAACACATGGTAATGTGTTGGAATGTCAGATCTTATCATGGAAGGGATTGGGTGATATCAAATTGTCATAGAGTCTATGCAAAGGGCTATGTGTCTTAGAGCTCTTTTGATGGGGGTTGGTCTTCTTATTCTTTTGTATGGAAGGGAGTAATCTATAATAGGCAAGGGGTTATGTTGTTGACAGGCAGTCTTTGACATGGATTGGAAAGTCCTCTTGTGATTGGTCAACTGTGACATGGAAATGTGTTGGAATGTCAGATCTTATCATTGAAGGGATTGGGTGATGTCAAATTGTCATAGAGTTTAGAAAAAAAGGCTGTGTGACTGACATGGAAGGGGGTAATCTATAATAGGCAAAGGGCTATGTTGTTTGACAGTCTGTGACATGGATTGGAAAGTTGTCTTGTGATTGGTCAACTTTGACTGATATGGAAATGAAGAAGTCTTTTTTACAAAATGCATTTAGCCCAAAAATTAAAATTGTAATGATTTATCCAATCTCATCTAAACAGACCCTAGTTATAGAATTATGGAAGTTGCGAGGGACTTTCTGAACTTTATCAATAAACGTACAATTATGTCACCCAGTTATTGTATCCAGGCTCAGTCCATGTTTGATTGTGATGTAAACAGGATTTTGGGAGAGTGAACCTCCTGGAGCTCCTCAGCAATTAGATTATTATAGTCCCTATTATTACTGGACTCTTTATACAAGTTCCATGGAGACAATGGGGGTCTGTGTGCAGGGGAGACATTTATTATGGACTGAGAGAAAGATCCTCATGGAGCTGCTGTCTGTACTTCTCTCTAATTGTGAAATTGATCATCTGTAGCCACTTTCATTACGTTATGTGTAAAAGTAAGCCTCATCTGTCTCTGCAATGCTGGTTCTGACTTCTGAAATAATGTATAAGAATCCAGCTGAGTAAAAGACCTGGAGGGGAATGGACGACTGCTATGGGGGTACAGGGTATACATTTATGTTGCTGCAGAATGTGCTGATATAAAAGTGCTTCTCAGTGACCCTTGGCTACCATTCTGCTGAGTAGCCACAAGTGCCCCAGGCCTCTTTGCACGAGAGTTGGGATAATATTCTGGGATTCCCCAAAAACATAGGCACGCCTGCTTCCCACCCTACGCTACATACTTGGACAAGAGGGGATAATGGAACAACATATTGGGGTTAAGATGAATTAGAGCTTAGGGCCCCAAAAAATGCACAGAGAACAGCACAGTGTTTTTGGACACCCTTTACTGTGTAATTTCTGTAATCACTAATAAGCATATTAACTCTAGACGTACTAGTATAATTTACACATAAATTAAGAAAATATTAATCCCAGATGTGCCGGTAAAATTACTACATTAAAAAAAAAAAAAATCAGCATATTAACCCTAGATATGCCATAATACTGTAACAATTACCAGTGAGCACTGAGTTAACTCCACATGTGCAGTAATATCACTATAGGAATAGGCGCAGGAGCTTACACTTTCCTTAGCCAGGGCTCCCACACTGTGTCTCTCCTTCTTTCTGCCTGGCAAAAAAAAAATCAAAGATGGCGGCATTCCATAGTTCAACCAACAGCCATCCTTACTTTTCCCCCTCTCCTTTTCTATTGATGTTTGGGGAGCAGAGTGGAGCAGGTAAGGCCAACTAAGCAATGGGGGTCACTGGGATTTTACTATTATCCAGATGGGTCAGTCAGATCCTGCCCTTGTGAAAACAGACTACAGGATTCTCTGTTGTGACTCCCATGTTGAATCCCTCGTTGAACTCCTTGTTAAACTCATTTTCACATCACATTGCAATGATTCACCCTTGTGCTGCTCCCCCTTACACTGCTTTCCCCATAGGATGTCTTAATACATAGATCAAACAACTGGACTCTTCCTACCCCCAGGATTGGGCAATTAGAACTGATTGAAGTAACAGAGTAAATCTCCCACCTGAGAGACTGAAGAAAAGGGCAAAAAGGAAAATGAACCAAGAGGAAAACTCACTGAACTACGAAGTGTGAGTCAACATCAAGTTATAATATATTAAATAATATAATATAATATTTAAATGTGAAAAACATATTCCAGAAATAGAACCATGGATTGGTGTACAAATGTCATGCAGAGAAAATAAAAATGTTTCACTTCATAGAAATATCCAAATTATAGAATTTTATTCAAATCTGAAAATGTATTTATTGATCATCTGACCGGCCAAAAGTCAAAAAGCCTACGACACCTGGTATTCCCAGGCACCCAGGTACTAAGCAGGCCAGGCCCCGGATAGCTTCCGAGATCAGGCGCTTTCAGGGTGGTGTGGCCATAGGCATTGACACTTTGACACTTCTTGACTTGTCTGCGTTCACAAAAGAACTTTTGGGAAAAAAACCTTGAAAACTTTGAGCTGCCAAAAGTCAAAAAGCCTACGACTCCTGGTATTCCCAGGCGGTCTCCTATACCAGGTACTAACCAGGCACAGCCCTGGATCGCTTCCAAGATCAGGCACTTTCAGGGTGGTCTGCGTTCACAAAAGAACACTTTTTGAAAAAAAAAAATGTTGAAAACTGTGACCTGCTGTAAGGAAAATGAGTGATTGACAGAGCAGAAGATAGAGAGAATAGAACAGCACCTTAAAGATGGCGTCTAGAGCTTTTGGCAATTCAAGGAATGTGACACTGGTTAATGCTTGATTTTCACCATATAAAGTGTGTTAACTGATAAGATTTACTCAATAATGATGTATATTAACTATTTATAGTATGCTTAGTGATAACATATATGCAGTAATGATGTAGTTTTTACCATATATAGTATGCTTAGTGTAGTTTTTACCATATATAGTATGTTATCTGCTAAAATGTATAAATCTTCTTATATCGTGTGTGGGGGAAACATATATAAAGCTTCATTTGGGGGGAGGCTCTTTGACTTGTGCCTGGACTTCAGAGTATCTGGTTATGTTGGAATTGCTGCTGAGCCATTTTATGGAGGGGTCCCTCAGCTAAGTATCAATAAATCTCTTATGTTTCTTTTACTTGTGTGTATGTCACTTTAATCACTCTACAGACTGAACAAGAGCCCTTCTCAATACACCTGCCAAAAGTCAAAAAGCCTACAACATATAGTAATCCCAGGCGGTCTCCTATCCAGGTACTAAGCAGGCCCAGCCCCCGGATAGCTTCTGAGGTCAGGTCAAAATAAAAAAAAAAAAACACTTGGAAAATGTTGAAGTGTGAAAAAGCCTACAACACCTGGTATTCCAAGATGGTCTCCCATCCAGATACTAACCAGGCCCAGCACTGCTTAGCTTCCGAGATCAGCTGAGATCAGTCTCTTTCAGGGTGGTGTACAGTAGCTGTCGGCATTGAGTGTGGCCACTTTGTGGCTTCTTGACTTGTCAAAGTTTAAAAAAAAACTTGGAAAAGGTTTAAGCATCAAAATTCAAAAAGCCTATGACACCTGGTATTCCCAAGCGGTATCCCATCCAGGTACTAACCAGGCCCGGCCCAGCTTCTGAGATCAGGAGCTTTTTGCCATAGGTGTTGAGTGTCAGCACTTTGTGGCTTCTTGACTTGGAAAAGGTTGAAGCGTCAAAAGTCAAAAAGCCTACAACACCTGGTATTCCGAAGCGGTCACCCATCCAGGTACTAAACATGCACAGCCATGCTTGGTTTCTGAGATCAGACGAGATTGTGCACTGTTAGGGTGGTGTGGCCGTAGGCGTTGAGTGTCGGCACTTTGTGGCTTCATGACTTAAAATTAAAAAAAACATTTGGAAAAGTTTGAAGAGTCAAAAAGCCTATGACACCTGGTATTCCCAGGCAGTCTCCCATCCAGGTACTAACCAGTCCCGGCCCTACTTAGCTTCCAAAATGAGATAAGATCAGGCTCTTTCAGGGTGGTGTGGCAGTAGGTGTTGATTGTTGGCACTTTACGGCTTCTTGACTTGTCAAAATTAAAAAAAGAAGACTTGGAAAAGGTTGAAGCGTCAGAAGTCAAAAAGCCTACAACACCTGGTATTCCCAGGTGGTTTCCCATCAAGGTATTAACCAGACCCAGTCCTGCTTAGTTTCCGAGATCAGGCACTTTCAGGGTGGTGTGGCCATAGACGTTGAGTGTCGACACTTTGTGGCTTAACTTGTCAAAATAAAAAAAGAAAACACTTGGAAAAGATTGAGGAGTCAAAAAGCCTATAACACCTGGTATTCACAGGCAGTCTCCCATCCATGTACTAAGCAGGCCTGGCCCTGCTTAGCTTCCAAAATCAGGTGCTTTCAGGGTGGTGTGGCTGTAGGCATTGTGTATTGACACTTTGTGGCTTCTTGACTTGTCAAAGTTAAAAAATAAAACACTTGGAAAAGGTTGAAGTTTCAAAAGTCATATGACAGCCGGTATTCCCAGGTGGTCTCCCATCCAAATATTAACCAGGCCCGGCCCTGCTTAGCTTCTGAGATCTGACAAGATTGGGTGCTTTGAGGGTGGTGTAGCCATAAGTGTTGTGCATTGTCATTTGGTGGCTTCTTGGCTTGTCAAAATTAAAAAAAACACTGGGAAAAGGTTGAAGTTTTAAAAAGCATATTACACCTGGCATTCCCAGGCAGTTTTCCATCCAGATACTAACCTGGCCCGGCACTGCTTAGCTTCCGAGATCAGGCGCATTCAGGATGGCCGCAGGCATTAAGTGTGGGCATGTTGTGGTTTCTTGACTTGTCAAAGTTAAAAAATAAAAACTTGGAAAAGGTTGAAGAGTCAGAAGTCAATTGACACCTGGTATTCCCAGGTGGGCCCCCATCCAGGTACTAACCAGGCTTGGACCACCTTAGCTTCTGAGATCAGACAGGATTGGGTGGTTTCAGGGTGGGGAGACCATAGGCTTTGTGTTTTGGCACTTTTTGGCTTCTTGACTTGTCAAAGTTCAAAAAAAAAAATAGGAAAAGGTTGATGCTTCAAAATTCAATGACACCTGGTATTCCCAGGAGGTCTCCCATCCAGGTAGTAACCAGGCCTGGCCCTGTTTAGCTTCCGAGATCAGGCGCTATCAGGGTGGTGCGGCAGTAGGCGTTGAGTATCGGCACTTTGTTGATTCTTGACTTGTCAAAATTAAAAAAAAAAAAAACAATTGGAAAAGGTTGAAGCTTCAAAAGTTATACGACACCTGATATTCCCAGGTGGTCTCCCATCCAAGTATTAACCAGGGCTGGCACTGCTTGGCTTCTGAGATCAGACAAGATTGGGCGCTTTCAGGGTGGTATAGCCATAGGCGTTGCATGTTGGCATTTTGTGGCTTCTTGACTTGTCAAAATTAAAAAAAATGGAGAATCCTAAGGATTCCATGTTTTAACCGACTGAATAAAAGCTGTTTTTACCTACGAGTGGCTCCAGGAGTGCTTGCCGTTTTCTCCATATTTCTTCACTCACCCCAGCTACGGGTTCGGGGCGACGCACCCGGGCCACCCTGCATGTTCGGTGAGTGCTTTTCCTCAATAAGCTGTGATTGAGTTAATAGCGGGATTGAATACATGTGCAGGACCCGGGGTTTTTCGTACACCTGGGTCACAAAAGTTTAAGGGTGAGCTCAGATGAGTTAAAAGATTGTTCTCACCTTTTCTTTGAAGTTTCACCGAATGCGCATTCAAAGAATATTCTTCTTTTCCCGTGTTTAATGATTTGAAACAGGACTACTTGAGCCGAAAATTTTCTTTTTCTGTAAAAAATTTAAAAAAAACACTTGGAAAAGGTTGACATGTCAAAAAGCCTATTACACCTGGCATTCCCCATCCAGATACTAACCAGGCCCGGAACTGCTTAGCTTCTGAGATCAGGCGCTTTCAGGATGGACGCAGGCATTAAGTGTGGGCATGTTGTGGCTTCTTGACTTGTCAAAGTTCAAAAAAAAAAACACCACATTGTCCTCAGATAATATAGATGGTACTCAGAAAGATTCAAAGTTCACTACTATTCCACACATCAACTCAGATCCAAAAGTAAGACTCACAAAGTAACTTTATAAGCCCACATCATGATGTATCCCATAGATGGAGCCACTCTGCCAAGTCTTTATAAAAATGTCCATTCACCTAAAGTCACCATTACACTGGCCCATGGTCCACTAGGAATCAGGAAGTAGGTGCCTGCCTCCTATGATAAAGAACTCATCACACCTCTCTCTTCGTGCTCTAATAGTTATCTACTCAGGGAATGCTTTAAGCTTCCTTTCCTCTCTTCCTGACTTCCCTGTAATAAAGGGAGTCCCTATAGCTCCTCACTCTTTTCCATACTACCCCCATCCCTTTCTTACTTAACCCAACACCCACTACAGCCCCCACCCCAGTGCAGCGTGGAATTGACATTCACTTAACCCTATTGTATAGACATTTTCTATCACACATACAATGCTAAAGAACAAGATAGATTCATTCCATATAGTCAGTATAAATGTAAATAGTCTAAATTCTCCTCAAAAATGAATCCTTCTATCCTCAGAATTACAAAAAACAAAGGCAAGCATTACACGTTTTAAAGAAGGTTGCACCCCTAAATGGAATAACAAGCACTTCCCAGACTTATATCAAAGCAGGCCTCAACCCAGCAATGTTAGAGGAGTAGCAATAGCACTTGCACGTAACTTCGAATTTGCATTTAAGGGAAAAAAAAGCGACTCAAGTAGCCGTTACATATTTATAAAAGGCACTTTTCTTGGGCGAACATACACCTTAGCCAATATATATCTACCTAATGCTGACCAAGAAACTGAATTTGCATGCATTGCAGACCAATTACTCTCATTTACTGAAGGTACCCTTATCTTAGGTGGCGACTTCAACCTCCCTATGGAACCAGCGCTGGACTGCTCTTTGAGCCAGACTAGTGTCCCTAGGACTCAAATAACTAAAACCAAAAAACTCCTTCACCAATTACAATTAGCAGACTCATGGCAAATTCTCTTCCCAACAGTAAAAGACTACACTTTCTTCTCCAGCCGACATCACACTCACTCTAAAATTGACCTTATATTCCCCTCTTGTAATGCATTAAAAGATGTAGTTCAAAGCCACATCCAACCCAGGACATGGTCAGTTCACTCCATGATTAACCTTACACTCCGTACAAAGGCATTACTATGACAAAACACTGCTTTTGCGAACATGGAAACAAATGCGGGAAAGTATTGGCCAGATTCTTGAAATTTTCACAGTCCAAGAATTTCATTCCCTCAATAAACCAAAAAACAAGGCTAAATTGAACACATTTCAGACAAAAAAGCAACAACAATCCGGGAATTTTACATGACACTATATCAACTGCCAGACCCGACCTCTATAACCCCACCCTCCTTTCTAGATCAGATCAAAACATATTTAACTTCCTCCAACCTAAATCGTATTTCCAAAGAAAAACTAGAGGAAGGAATAACTATAGAGGAATTGGAAACGGCCCTTAAAGACACAGCCTCAGATAAAAGTCCAGGCCCAGACGGCTTCACAATATCTTATTATAAAGTATTTAAAGATAAACTGTTGCTTTTCATGTGCTCAGCATTTAACAGCATCTCATCAGGAAAACCTTTTGACAAGTCCTCGATTGAGGCTTACATCACACTGCTCTCGAAAACTTGCTAAGAAGCAACAGAACCAGGAAACTTCCGACCCATCTCACTAATAAACACTGACATAAAATGACTGGCGAATATCCTTTCACATAGAATACAGTCATTCCTCCCTAATTTAATACATCCAGAACAAGTGGGTTTTATCCCTGGAAGGGAGGGCATACATACAAACAAACTAATAAATATATATTGATATTCTGATATTCTGATATATATATATATATATATATAGATATAGATATATATATCTATATATATATCTATATATATATATATATATATAAATATCCTGATATTCTGGGCCAAAAAACACAATGGCCTTAAATATCTCAATCCCAGAGGAAACGATGAATAGCATATCTACTGGCTTTCCATATAAATGGAGCCACCAAAATCTCTCCTACTTAGGCCTTCAAATCTCGAGAAACACCTCAAGCTGGGCCGAAACTAAATTTGGAACATGTCATTTCAAAAATTGAAAAAGACCCGAAAGCTTGGAAAGATAAACCCATCTCATGGTTTTGGAGGAGTATAATATAAATGAATATCATGCCTAGAATTTTATATATTTTCCAAACACTACCACTGCAAATAGGGGAATCAGAACTGAACCAACTACAAAAAATACAAAATTTCATCTGGCAGGACAAAAAAACCCCAAGAATTAGTCAAAAAATTCTAATTAAAAACTAAACGCCAGGGAGGTGTAGCCTTACCTAACTGCCACCCGTACTACTATTGTTTATATTTTTTATATCTTTTATATCTGGAACGGTCTATTTCCTATGATGGATGAATGGCTAATGTCAGAGGGTCTATATCTATTATTTGAAACCCTCAATCCTCTGTTACAAATGCCAGGCCCAAGACAGGGATGGACTATAAGGGCTAATGGTCAACTGTGGACAATGGTCACGCATATAACTTATAGTAGGCCATACAAATAAATGATCTCCACTCTGTTACTTAGAAGAGTGTCAGCATACTGTCAGCCTGTCTCTTATGCCCTTTTGCAGAAGTGTTGCTCAATAGCTGTCTGTACCACAATGTTTAGCCAACAGATGTCTACGAGGCTGTGGACAGTTGGAAGCAGAAATCTCTTATGTTGTAAAACTGCACATCTTACAGGAGTGTATAAATATATATGCCAGTAAGTCTCCTCGCCAGACCATGTATGATATTTCCATGAACCCCTTGTCACAATTACTGTAATTGCCTTCTGAAAGCTATATAACGCCTGGACCAAGAGGTGGGTCTTTGGTAAGTCCTTGGCTGACATTCTGTGTGTTACTCCAACAGCTTACCCAGACACAACTGTTATGTTGTATTATGTATGAATAAATTGCCTGACTATTACTAAAGGTTTTCCTTTACTGAGTTTTGTCTTACACGAGGTCAAAATGGCACTACTAGAAATACAATCATAATGCATCAGTTTTACTGAGAATAATAGAGAATAGTGTAAAACTATGGATAGAGATAGAACAGCAATCAGCATATTCTTACCTCATGCACTTACCCTGGTTAGATCACATATAGAGGAGACTAAAACATCCAGACCTCCCTTTCTCTCCAACCCCTTGTCAATACGGGATAAATGTCGCACTAAATACTCACTCACCTCCTATCCATCGCCCCTCATACCCTTAATTAATAGCCCTGTCTTCCCCCCTGGATTACAGCCCAACAGTTTACAGGAATGGCTGATACAAGGGAATCTACAGCTTATTCACTTCATGGAAAATAAAGCTCTTATATCCAAAGAAAAACTACAAAACCTATCACCATTCACCCAGATGGATCACTTAAAATTCGCATAAATTTCCCACTATTTCCATAGCTGAGGAGGATCACAAACATTAGGGTGCGACCTTTCTAAATTGGAAGCAACCTGCACATTACAGGACCCGCCAAAACATGTAATTTCTCTCCTATACAAATTACTTCAACTACCAACTAAATGGGAGTCAATATCTTTTATCAATAGATGGTCCAGAGACCTAAATATTCAGTTAGAAGATGCCCAGATTGTAAATATTCTATCCAAATGACTCAATAGCTGGAGATGTTGTTGTATACAAGAATGAAACTATAAGATAGTTACAAGATGGTACTATACCCCCTCCAAGATACAACATATATACAAAATATGGAACGGCAATTGCTGGTGCTGTAATAGAGAAAAAGGAACCCTACTTCATATATTCTGCACCCTCATTAAACTAGGGAAGAGGTCTGCTTACTTTCCGGGCCAAATCCTGGGGGTCACCATACCGGCAAACCCACTACAAGTACTGCTATTCCATAACCCTCAGCCAGCAGCAGCAACCTTTAACTGGGGTCTAGAACCCCAACTACTAAATGCAGCAAAACTTTTAATACCTTTGCACTGGAAAACTACAAATATCTATATCTAGAAATATGCAGATTCGAGGAAATGTCCACTTCAAACCCAGATCAGATTTCCAAATTTACAGCTGTCTGGATACGATGGTTTCTGTTCAAAGAGTCCTACAAAGCAACACAATAGGGAAGAGTAGGGTCACTAACTCCTCGCTGCACTAACCCATCCGCTTTCTTTACTTTACCCTTTCCTCCCCCAACTATGGGGCAAATTCACTAAAGGACGAAGAGCCTAACGCTAGCGTTAATTCGCTAGCGTAGCGCATGTTTGTTAATTCGCCGATTCACTAACGGACACTTCACACCCTTACGTCTGGCGAATTTGCGCAACGGACGTAACTACGCAAATTCACTGACGCGCAAATTTTTCTGAACGCTACCTTTTACACCAGACTTCCTTCGCCACCTCAGACCAGGCGAAGCGCAATAGAGTAGATAGGGATTGCTTCAAAAAAAGTTAAAAAAAATTCTAAGTCCCAAAAAACACTGGCGTTTTTTCTTTTTTTATTGGTGATAGGCTGAAAAAGATCGAAAAAATTTTTGGGGCTCCCCTCCCCCTACATTTCCTAACTCATGGCAACTTAACTATACAGTGGGCACATGTGTAGGGCACAATAAACATTTTATTTGCTGTTTTGAAGGTTTCCCAGGCTTGTGTAGTTCTGCTACATATTCCTCCATTGTAACTTCAATTTGGCGCCGTATGCAAATTAACCATCGTGAGTGTAACTTCGCTTTGCTTGGCGAATTAACGCTAGCGCAACTTCGCAACTTTACGCTTCCCCTGAGCGCAACTTCGGATTTTAGTGAATTTGTGTAGTGCTGGCGAAAATACGCCTGGCAAAGTGGACGCTGGCGCAACTACGAATCTTAGTGAATTTGCCCCTATAACTCTACTTCATTCTCCACAATACTGAAGCTTTTCATTTAGCCATTAGAGACTTGACAGGTCCAACATGAGAATTTATCTCTATGAGTACATAACCTTAGCAGACGATAACAATCTCTGTATATAAAAATGTACAAAATACTAAGGGGCAGATTTACTAAGCTCAAGTGAAGAATTAGAATGAAAAAAATTAGAATTTTGAAGTATTTTTTTGGGTGATTTGACCATTGAATGGGTCAAATTCGATTGAAATTCTGTTGTATCGAAGTAAAAATCATTTGACTATTTGACCATTCGATAGTTGACGTACTGTCTCTTTAAAAAAAAAATCGACTTCATACGTCGCCACTTTAAACCTACCGAGCTGCAATGTTAGCCTATGGGGACCTTCCCCAGCACTTTTCTAAACTTTTTTCGACCTAATAAAAATCCTTCAATCGATCGCTTAAAATCGTTTGATCGATTTTTATTTGATCGTTCGATCTAAGCATTTGCCCTAAATCCTTCGAATTCAAGGATCCCTCGAAATTCGACCGTTGATAAATCTGCCCCTAAATGTTTGAATGAGTTGTATCCATCTTCAGCTATATATTTGTATATGTATATAAAGCTCTGTATTGCTGGAAGTTTACAATAAAGCTTTTTTTGAAAACTAAAACCAAAAACTTAGAATGAACATTATCGGTTGTTATTTAAGTGTGTCTGCTGAATGTTATGAGGGGCACCAATTCCATCTTTAGAACAGTCAAGCAAAGAAAGGAAGTAATTCATTTAATGATCTCCACTGCTGTTCTACTCAATACTGAAACCATATCAAAGTCAGTCACATGAACAAGATCCTCGGACTAAAACAAGTTTGGAAAACTAGACATTATTGAAACCAACGGATATATCTTTTCCCAATTATCAGTCATCATTGGCAAATGGAAATTGAAGGGAGTTGAAGACCAAGCAGTGGGTCTGTCTGGAGATGGACAGTGAGACAGGCCCGGCTTCTGTGCCAATATTGTGCCTACACTTTCTCTGGAATCCACAACAAAGAAAATTATACATTTTAATGGTGAACAAGTGTTACCAGAATCATCTTCTGTGGCCCTAGAGAAGGAAACATTAATAAAAAAACACTGGATGAATCTGCCGCAGGGGGTGAGTAAAAAATTAGGGGCATTTGCCCGAGGGGGGGGGCAGGTAGGCAGGAGGGAGGAGGAGGGGGAGGGTTTTTTTACAGTATGGGTTGGTTTCTCCTTTAAAGGAGAAGGAAAGGCTAAAAGTAAGTGAGGTTTATCAGAAAGGTCTATATAAATACACCAGTAACCCCTCAAAGTAATGCTGCTCTGAGTCCTCTGTCAAACAGCACATTTCTTTCCTTCTATTGTGTACTCATGGGCTTCTGTATCAGACTAACTGTTTTCAGCTTAAACCTCCCAACTGTCCCGTTTTCAGCAGGACAGTCCCGCTTTTGACAGCTAAGCCCGCTGTCACGCATCTGTACTTAAAAGTCCCGACTTTGACTTTCTCTGCACTGAAGTTACATTCAGAATTTTAGAAAAACAAATGAAGTTTCTAGCCACGGCGTCATTGGGGAGGCGGAACCTTCCGGGTGGTGCTTCAGTGTCTGAGAGGCGTGCCCATATGGACTCTTCATTTTAGTCCTAAACTCCTCCCCCCCCTGTAGTTTGAGTTATAGTCAGTGTAGTGCCGGGGGCTCCGCTGCTTTGGTAAAGGAGTGGAAATAGTGTGTAGCGCTATAGAAAACTGACTTGTGTTAGGACAGTTTAGCTACTTTCCTTGGTGGGCTGAGACCACCGATGAACTCTCTTTCTCAGGGGTAAGCCCTGGCAGCGGGGTGGAGGCAAGGGTGTAGTGTAACTGTAACCTGATGCAATAGCACAATGATGGGCGCCAGTAGTTCTTTAACAGTTGAACAAAGAACAGTATTTATTGAACAATAGCACAGAGATCATTCAGCACATTGATCCACAATGGAGTATAGAACATACACAGCAGCATAAAGGAAGCATATACTCACAGCACGTATAGGCTGAATCCCCACAGGCTAGGGAATATACAGCAGAGAGTAAGTTGACAGTGTGTGATGGGTATTGCCCAGTTTTCAGGATATCTTCCAGTGGCAGACTAGGGGAACTCCTGACATCCCTATCTCAACACTTGGTTCCTTACTCTGGTTCAGTAATACCCTGGGATCTCAATCCCTCTAATCTCCTCGGCGGAGCCTTGTGCTGCTCAACTAATTAACCTCTCTATCACTCCTAGAGTGATCTATAATTGATTATAGCTGTCTAATTACTAGGGCCAAGTCGCCTAGGGTCAGCACTACCCATTCCCTTCCAGCCTACTTGGTTGGGCTAAAGCAATGGACCCAGAGCACATGGTTCCTAAACCTTTTATACTCTGGCACAGTGCCATCTGGTGTACACTGTGTGAACTGCAGGGGTTACATAAGCACAAGGTCCCCATAAGGACCCACTGAGGTGTCCATATTACTAGGGATGTGCCTGTCTGTAAAGTGTAAGGGTGTCTAAGATTTTCACATCCCTACAAGTGGAAATAGTGGAAATAGTAAGCCTGCTTTGTGCTGGAATGGAACTGTGGGTCTGTGAGTAACGTAACACCTTTGTGCTTGGGAGTGGGGTGGATTTAGGGAGGAGGGTGCCGTGCAACTTAGAGAGAGCTCTCCTGTGTGTGAGTTACTGTGTTACTTTTATATTCACACATGAAACAAATGCCATTTGCAAGATTTATTTCCAAGCATCCTCCCAGAAATGCATTGAGGGCCCAAACAGCCCAAATAAAAACAGGTTCTGAAGCACAAAATAATTTGTTCCTGCAATGGCTCAGTGCTCAGATGTCCTCTTTCTGTGAGTTCTGTGAGTTCTGTGAGGCAGCACATTTATCGTGTTACTGCACAGCGAGGAACCCGAGTGTGTAACAGAGTTACTGTGTGTGTGTTAGAGAGTTACTGTGTGTGTGTTAGAGAGTTACTGTGTGTGTATTAGAGAGTTACTGTGTGTGTGTGTTAGAGAGTTACTGTGTGTGTATTAGAGAGTTACTGTGTGTGTGAGTTACACTGTGTGTGTTAGAGAGTTACTGTGTGTGTGTTAGAGAGTTACTGTGTGTGTTAGAGAGTTACTGTGTGTGTGTTAGAGATTTACTGTGTGTGTTAGAGAGTTACTGTGTGTGTGTTAGAGAGTTACTCTGTGTGTTAGAGAGTTACTGTGTGTGAGAGTAAATTGGTACATTTACTGTTGTGTGTGTGTGATACTGTGCCCACACTCATGCCCCTTATCCCCACTCTATTCAC
Organism: Xenopus laevis; assembly: GCF_017654675.1. Classification (NCBI taxonomy): domain Eukaryota; kingdom Metazoa; phylum Chordata; class Amphibia; order Anura; family Pipidae; genus Xenopus; species Xenopus laevis. The sequence continues at coordinate 134,639,147 of NC_054385.1, forward strand.
AAAGAGCCCAGGCAATAAACTCACTCTGTTTTAGTAATAATTTATACTATTACTATATACCATACTATTTATACTATTACTATATACTATACTATTTATACTATTACTATATACTATACTATTTATACTATTACTATATACCATACTATTTATACTATTACTATATACTATGCTATTTATACTATTACTATATACTATGCTATTTATACTATTACTATATACTATACTATTTATACTATTACTATATACCATACTATTTACACTATTACTATATACTATACTATTTATACTATTACTATATACTATACTATTTATACTATTACTATATACTATACTATTTATACTATTACTATATACTATAATATTTATACTATTAATTCATTTGAAAACACCACACCACAAAACACCACATACAGTACCACATTTCTCACCCACTTAATTCGATCTTGCCCACTCCCACACCTTGTGTATTACTCCCTTCCCTTTAGACTGTAAGCTCTTTCTGTACAGGGCCTGCCTCACCTTTTGTACCTGTATTGATTGTGATGTTTGTTACTCCATATATTCTATGTATGTAATTCATGTGATGTAGTTGTATAATCACATTTACTTTACAGTGCTACGCAATATGTTGGCGCTATATAAATACATGTTAATAATAATAATAATAATAATTTGTACATTTTAGATAAACAGGTCCCTTGGAAAAAGTTAGACTCACAGCTTAAAGGGCAATTCACCTTCATTAGCAAAACTGTAATAACTGAAAGAAAAACACAAAAATATGTTCAAACTTGTGTAAAAGGAATATGGTAATCAGGGGGTGTGGCCACAAAAGGGGCATGGACACAAAAATTTCACAGCACTTTATTTGTCCCTCTTTTTTTCCAAAATGTTGGGAGGTATGCTTAAACCTCCAGGGCTAGGGCTTGAGCATGATCATTTTGCTCCTCCCCCCTGCTGTAATCTGAGCCCAGAGCTATGAGTGAGCAGGGAGATACTCAGGCAGGAAGTGATGTCACACCAAGCTAATATGGCAGCTGCTATCCTAAACAAACAGAGAGCTTCTGGAGCTGTTTACTCATTATGGTAAAACATTCTGCAGAATAAATATAGTGTTATAGCTTGTACTATTGTGGCTAATCTGTTGCCAATAAACTGCCTCTGTAGCTTTCCTTCTCCTTTAGTAAAAAGGACAATCAATACCATTTAAATGAGTTTATTTCATTATTTTAAATATGTATGATATATATTTTTATTAACACATTGTTTTCAGAAGAAAATATAAAACTGTGTGTTAACATAACAGTTTAAAATTGTATTATGAAATAAAACTAATTTGCATAATAGTAAGTATAGCTCAATCATCATATCTCATATCAAATGCTGGATTGTCCACAGCCCAATAAAATCCTACGTATCTACCTTCTTTGTCAGGGTAGGTCCTTCTGAAGAGAGTGACCATGCAAGCTGGTATAGGTATTAGTTTCCCTTTTCCTAAAAAGGCTTGTTTCTATACACTAAAAGCTCTATTTACAGCTTTTCTCATGTACCTTAACAAAAAGAATATATTTATTATAAAATATATATTTTTTTGCAAATTAATCTAATTTTTTAACTCAGAGACAACACGATTCCAAAGCCACATTTGAAAAATAAAAACCTACGATTTTGAATAATTATATATCTATTTAATCTTATGTTGTATTGACAATTAAAAGGGACCTGTCACCCTAAAAAATAATTCCAAATCCTGTTTTATGATGTTAGTCAAGCAAAATAAACTTCACTTACACTATTTACATGATTTCAATCTTCTTTCTTTTAGTCTTATAAATCACAATCACATCAAGCAGGCGGCAGCCATCTTGTGGACTCTTTTATTAAGACTAAAATCTAGCCAAAATCTAGTTTATGCACCATAATGGAGCACCTGATGCCCATGCACTGACTACAAAATGAAATGTTGGAGACAGAGGGGGAATGTAAGGAATGCAGTGACATATAGGAATTGCAGAATAGAAAGTGAAAGTAATTGCCCGCCTAAGGCATAGAGGAGGGGCAGGCAATATTTGATTGACAGCTGAAAGTTTTAAATGAGTTTATAACCAGTATGGATGTTTCAATAAAAAAAAGAATTTGGGTTTCATGATTAATTTTAAAAGGACTTTTATTAAACAGATTTTCATGGGTGGGTGACAGGTCCCCTTTAATTCATTTTTCTTACCTTCTCACCCTGGTTGTTACACAGGTAATTGAAGACCTTGATAACAGCATAGCTACTGAAAATATTAAAGGGGTTGTTCAGATTTGATATTCAGAGACAACTTGCAATTGGTTTTAATTTTTTTATTATTTGTGTTTTTTTAGTTAGCTTATTATTCAACAGCCATCTGGTTGCTAGGGGTCCAAATTCCCCTAGCAACCATGCACTGATTTGAATAAGTGACTGGAATATGAACAGGAGAGGCCTGAATAAAAAGATAAGTAATATAAAGTAATAATAACAATACATTTGTAGCCTTACAGAGCATTTGTTTTTTTAGATGGGGTCAGTGACCCCCATTTGAAAGCTTGAAACAGTCAGAAGAAGGCAAATTAGTTAAAAACTATAAAACAATAAATAATGAAGACCAACTGAAAAGTTGCTCAGGTCTGGCCATTCTATAACATACTAAACGTTCACTTAAAGGGGAACCACCTCTTTAAAGAATTACAAAGACATGGATATACCTTTCATAATGTGCTAGAAATTTTCAGTTTGTGTTTTCAAGTCTTTATTGTGGATCATCTTCCGCTGGTTCAGGTGCGTCAACAAGAGGACCTTCGGGATCATTTTAGAAACATAGATCAGGAATAGTGATGGGAGAATTTATTCGCCAGGCGCAAATTTGTGGCGAATTTGCGCGATTCGCCGCCAGCAAATAAATTTGCGAAACGCCTGCGAAAATTCGCAGAGACAAGAAAAATTTTCCGAAAAAACGGACGCCGGCGTCAAAAACGGGCACCGGCGTCAAAAACTGACGCCGGCGTCAAAAAAACGGGCACCGGCATCAAAAACGGGCACCGGCATCAAAAACGAGACACCGGCGCCGTTTCTCAAATTTTTCGCCGTTACGCGAAATTCGCGAATTTTTCGGCCAAACGGCACAAATTCACCCATCACTAATCAGGAACGTTAAGCTGTGATTTAGCAAGGGAACACATCTCAGTGAACATAAGATGATGCTAAAAAGTATAAGAGAAACAGATCGTTGGTTATTTGAAATCAGCCAGGCTGTGTGCAATGTAACCATAATAGTTTGTCATGAGTCTTACATTTTTATTATAAATGCCATGGTCCAAATTAAAACATGAATAGTGGCTAATTTGTCCCGTTTCTCTTTGCCGAAAAAGTAGCAAATTTCCTGTAAAATTTGAGAAACGGCGATTAGCGAAACACAATTTTTTTACACCGGCGACAATTTACATTAAAAAGTCTATGGGTGTCTGAATAATTTTGATGTGCTGCAGTTTTCTGCATGATCACAATGTTGCGGGGGTCAAAATTGTTTGACTCACACTCTGTTTCTCTTATTCTTTTTAGCTTCATCTTATGTTCACTGAGATGCGTTCCTTTACTAAATCCCAGCGTAACGTTCCTGATCTATGTTTCCAAAATGATCCTGAACGTCCTCTTGGTGACACACCAACATTTTAGTGAATTTTCATGGTGAAACGCAGAAATTCGTCGTGCATTTGCACCTGGAGAACAGATCCGCCCATCACTAATGAACAATGCAGTGGTTTGAATAAGAAGGAAATTAAATATAAATCAGTGATGACCTGAATAGTTTTCACCCTCAAAGTCCCTCTCGGACCATAACCTGCATATCATTGGAATAGGCAAATTAGGGAGATGAATTCCAGCTACACATGATCAAATAGCTTTACATCAACTACCGTAGATACGCGAGTATAAGCTGAGTTTTTCAGCCCCCAAAATATGCTGAAAAACGCTACCTCGGCTTATACTCGGGTCAAGCGCAAAAACGGTCGCCGGTGTCTAAGAATAGTCACCGGCGCCCAAGAATAGTCACCGGCGTCCAAGAATAGTCTCCAAGAATATTCGCCCGCGTCCAAGAATGGTCGCCGGCATCCAAAAACGAGACGCCGGCACCTCCAATGGGAGCAGAAACCCTCAATTTTTTGATTGAAACTTACCAGAAGCTGCTGCATTTCTCACCCTAGGCTTATACTCGAGTCAATAAGCTTTCCCAGTTTTTAGAGGTAAAATTAGGTACCTCGGCTTATACTCGGGACGGCTTATACTCGAGTATATACAGTATTAGTATGATGTAGACAATGATATTCAGAGGCAATTTGCAATTATTTTTTGTGGTTTTTGAGTTATTTCACTTTGAGTTATTTTAACTTAACTAGGGTAAGGGCACATGCGAAGATTCTTTGGGGCGACTAATCTCCGCCGCCTGAGGCAGCATTCAAAATACGCCCCCCCTTCCCATTGCTCTTACCTTAGAATCAACAACAGGGGTCGCATCGCAGAATTGTGCTCTCTGCACTAGAAAAGCCAAATTTCTGGTTTAATAACGTTTCTGCCATGAAGTTGCCTCACGAGGAAACTTTGGGCAACTTTGGAAAACAAAGTGCTCAGAGTGCCATCCCGCCGGCAATTTTTATTCTAGCTGGACGGAGGCAGTTCGGGAGATTAGTCACCCCAAAGAAGAGGCGATTTATCAGCGGGCGACTAAATGTCCCAGAATCTTTGTGTGTGCCCTGACCCTTATGTTCAGTTAGCAATTTCAGCAGCAGTCTGGTTACTAGGCTCTTGGTTACCTTACAAACCAATAAGTGGTTTGAATGAGGGACTGGTATATGAATAGGAGGGACCCTGAATAATATAATAATAATAAAATTGCAACATCATAGAGCTATAGGGGCAAATTCACTAAGATGCGAAGTTGCGCCAGGCGCAACTTCGCCGCACTTCGCCAGGCGTAGTTTCGCCAGGGCTCCACAAATTCACTAAAATCCGAAGTTGCGCACAGGGGTAGCGTAAGGTTGCGAAGTTGCGCTAGCGTTGTTTCGCTATATAAAGCGAAGTTGCGCTAGCGAAGACTAATATGCATACGGCGTGAAATTCAAATTTCAATGGAGGAACACGTATCTGCACTACAAATGCCTAGAAAACCTTCAAATCAGCAAATAAAATTTTTATTTTGCCCTACACATGTGCCCACTGTCTAGGTAAGTTGCCATGAGTCAGGAAATGTAGGGGGGAGGAAGGGGAGCCCCAAAAATGTTTCGATCTTTTTCAGCCTATCAGCCATCATGTAGAAAACATGCCAGCGTTTTTTTGGGACTTAGAAAAAAAATTGACTTTTTTTTAAACAATCCCTATCTACTCTATTGCGCTTCGCCAGGTCTGAGGTGGCGAAGGAAGTCTAGCGTAAAAGGTAGCGTTCAGTACACTGCGCAAGTTAGTGAATTTGCATAGTTTCGTCGCTAGCGAAACTTCGCCTGGCGTAAGGTTGCGAAGTAACACTAGCGAAACTACGTCAGCGTTCGTTAGTGAATTTGCGCAGTAGCGAAAATGCCAAACGCTAGCGAATTAACGCTAGCGTTCGGCGCTTCACGGCTTAGTGAATTTGCCCCATAGTATTTTAGCTGATAGGGTCAGCGACACCCATTTGAAAGCTGGGAAGTTGAAGAGAAAGGCAAATAATTAGAAAACTATAAAAAATAAATAATGAAGACTGATTACAAAGTTGCTAGGAACGGGGCATTCTATAACATATTAAAAGTTCACTTATAGGTGAACTACCCCTTTAAAGAGGTGGTTAACCTTTAACATTTAGTATGTTGCAGAATGTTTCAAATGGCCTTAATTATTTATTACTTTTTTTTATTATTTGTCTTTTTATTCTGATACTTTCCAACTTTCAAATAGGGAGTCACTAAAAACAATGCTCTATAAGGCTACACATTTATAGTTACTGCTACTTTTAAAACACATATGTTTATTCAGACCCTCTCCTGTTCATATTTCAGTCTCTTATTCATATCAATGCATGGTTGCTAGGGGAATTTGGACCTTAGCAACCAGATGGCTGAAATTGCAAACTGGAGAGCTGCTGAATAAAAAGCTAAATAAGTCAAAAACTAGAAATAATAAAAAATGAAAACCAATTACAAATTGTCTCAAAATATCCCTCTCTACAACATACTAACAGTTAATTTAAAGGTGAACAAGCCCTTGATTATTGCAAATAGCAGTGTGCAATTTGGATTATCAGTAAATGACAAAAATAAGGATTCAGTTATGTTTTTTAGACAGACCATAACAACTGCACATGCAGGGGGAAAAAGAGAATTTTACTTACCTACTTGACGTAAATTCCTTTTCTTCTAGTCCCGACATGTCAGTACACATGGGCATTGCCCCTCCCAGACCTGGAGGTAGGACCTATAACATAGCCAATCAAAATGAATCATGACCTATAAGACCACATGACTTCCTCCTCACCACAGTTATACTTTTGCCATAGCAGTACAGTAACCAAAATAATAATTGGGATGGGAAACCCTGTACTGACATGTCGGGACTAGAAGAAAAGGAATTTACGTCAAGTAGGTAAGTAAAATTCTCTATTTCTTCTACGTCCCTCCATGTCAGTACACATGGGATCATCCACTGGCAATGAGCCAGCCACCATACATGCAACCAGTGGTGGACCAGCCAGCTATTATGTATTCTAACATAGATGTGCAAGGCCATTGTCACACTAGCAGGCCAAGATGCCCATCAGCTGCAGTATATGCAAAACACCAGAGTGGAACTCTAATACACAAGCAATAGTACATAAGCCAGCTATTGTGAATGCCACCCTTAGAGACAAGGTCACCAACTGCACTGGCACCTGACACAAAAGTCAATTTCCACATATGCAACAATGGAGCATAAACCAGTTGTTGAACTTGCAAAACCCTGGTCCACAAGCCAGCCTTATTGATAATAAACAGTGGCATACAAGACCAAAAACAATGCATGTAAGGCAGAAGCAAAGGTTAGCTGTAAGCCAACAACATATGACCGACATCAGCTGCTGAATACCAATCAGCAACAAAATTAGCTATGGGCTGTGAAACTCAGAGCAAACACCAGCTGATGGGACAACCCATGTTAGATCCAACCAAATAGCCAATATTGCCTACTGCTGGTGTAACCAGAACCATGCCTGCAAGGATTGTAGACAAGACAAAACCAATGGCTGTTGTCCTGCCGAGCATTGCCGCAAGACAAACAGACATGCCCACCAAGGGCCACAGCAAAGAACAGTAGCCATGCCTATCAGTCGCCACCGCCTAGCCAGTGGCCTCTGCACCATAGGTCACACCAAAGGCTGGCAGCCACAAGCCCCCAAGGACTATAATAAAAACTAGCCGCCACCTTAGCCAAGGGCCATGGAAAGAGGCCAATAGCCCAAGAACCCTGTTAAAAGGCAAGCATGCACCTAAGTTATAGGCCATGGAATCAGGCCCACAGCAATAATAAACCTGGTAAAAGGTCAACCAAACAAATGTGCCAAGGGTAAAAGACCACATGAGCCAAAGGCTCATGCAACAGGCCAGCAGAACAAGGGCCCTTGTAAAAGGCCAGCAGACCCATGAGCCGAGGGCCATGGAAAAAGGCCAGCAAACCCATTAGCCATGGATGAAAACAAGGGCTCTAATCCAAGCCAAGGGCCACAATGAAAGCCAGAGGCCACACAAACCCAGTTCCCTGGCGAGAAGCCTGAAGCCACACAAATGGTCATAGACTACAAGCTGACTTCAAGCCTGTTAAGGTGCCAGCAGACATAACAGTAAGTGCCCTTCAATCTACAAACAATTAAAGAAGGGAAACCTACAGCCACCAAAACTCAGTAGATGTAGTATAACTACAACTGAGCTCCCAACAAAAACCACCAGATGGGAATAGAATATCTAAGAGAAAGCCTACATCACACAAAAATACACCATATAAATCGGAACACTGCCTGTTAAGTGTGAAAACATCATAGGAAAAAATGGGGTACAATGCTGCTAAAGCAGAACAAACCCCAGCCAGTCCTGGAAAAACCAGATGTAATAAGATCACACTTACCTACTGTGTCTGCACAGAGAACTCGGGCTCACAAACCTAAGACCTCAGATGACATCAATACAAGAAGTCAGAGGAACACCGGCACACAACCAGATAATATGCGCTAGTCAGTAGGAATAATCCAGTCAGATCCTTGGTGTCAGGCTGCTTCTTAGGACCAGACTCAGGGGCGTAACTAAAGAGGAAGCAGACCCTGCGGCTGCAGGTGGGCCCAAAAATTATAGGGACCCCATGAGGCCCAAATAAAGAGCAATATCAATATATATTGGTAAAACAGCACAACCTCTGGTTATATTAGGGGCCCTAAAATGAATTTGCTGTGGGGCCCAATGACATCAGGTTACAGCACTGAACAGACTCAATGTAAGGAAGGAAGGGGCTACCATACTGCTTCAGCAATGCAAGCCTCCAGCCAACCCTGCAAGCACCCTGTGTAATAAAAGGCAAATATAACCTCTGTGTGTCTGCTCAGAGGACAATAGAAACAACAGTAGCAAACTGAGGAGTATCTGCACCTTACCTGATAGCAATGACTAGTCCGCAGGATGAAAACTTCAGCTAGAACCCTGATAGCTTTCAGCTGAGGGACATAATTAGCTTATTAACATGCAGACTTCCCAGTGAAATGAATGTTTCAAACACACCGTGGATACTGATAAATCATACTCGCTGGATTCAGGTACCACACTGCTTCAGCAGAGAGATTCACCAGTCAGTACTGAAAGTACCTTGTGTCACAAGAGCCAATACTGCATTTTGCACAGAGGACTTGTAATAAAAGTTACTAACCCTGGTGGTCTAGTGGGGGGACGGCACGGATGCCTGCTGCCCCCTCGGCGGGGACGCCCACCACGCAATCCTCTTCCTTCTTCCTAAGGCATGCACACCGCGCATCTTTCCTATTTAAAGGCGCATTCGCACTGGCGTCATGACATCAGCGTGCAATTGGTGCAAAATTCAAATGTTTGAAGGGACATTCAGGTTTAGAATTATTGCCCGTTATAGGAGTTTATTCCTGGTGCTTCCTGAGATTTTGCTAATTCTGTTTTGAACCTGTTTGATTCCTGTTGTGACCCCTGCTTGGCTTTTGACAATTCTACTCTCCATATCCTGACCTGTTTACCAACTCCGATTCTGCTTAACCCTCTGATTGACTTCCTGGTTTGACCCTTGCCTGCCTGACTATGTTTATTCTCTGCCTGCCCCGACCCGGCCTGATCTGACTACTCTTTCGCCTAACGCCTTGTACCACAACCTTCTGCCCAAAGACTTTGCTCTACTGTCGTGCCCCTCTGCCTATCCAGAACCTCTAGCCTTGTACCTCTCATTTAAGTCCTGGTGGCATCCAAGTAGCTGAGGGCTCCTCCCGAGGCCAAAGGGGGTCACACTACTGGTGAAGCACGAGCCCAGACCAGGGTGCCTGGTGTTTCTTCTGGTGTTGGGTGCCGACCGTGACAGGACTCCAGCTCACAACAGAAGACTTGTCCTTCAGACAAGAAGTCAGAGGAACACAGGCACCTTACCAGATAGCTCAGGCTTGTCAGCAGGAATATCCAGACAGGTGGAACACTGCTTGTTAAGAGCAGACTCATAAGAAAGGAAGGAGGTGCCATACTGCTTGAGCAGTGCAACCTCTATCAATTCCTGGAGGTGCCTTAGTAACATGAGCCAATATAACTTCTGTGTCTGCACAGAGGATGCAGGTTCACCCATACAAGACTTAAAATATTAAACAGCAATAGCAACGGGCCGAAAGCTTACACAGTACTTTTTTGTGGGAGTAGAGGCTAAGAATTATAACAAGGGTGTGTAGAAGTCCTAGTAAAAGAGCATTAAAAAGTAAATTATTTCAAAACAAATTATTCTAAACTTACCATTTCATCTCTCGAGGCTTTAGATTCTGTATCAGAATATTCACTTTCTGCGGCCATTTCAAGTCCTGAGAATTTTCTAACAGAAGAGCTAATGCAATGTTTGACTATAAGATACATACCTCCCAACTGTCCCTGCAGTTACATACAATGTTTCTAACTTATTTTGGCCAGAATTTTACCAATTTAGGATAAGCAAAGAAATAATCGTAATAATTTAAGATAAGCAGGTCTCTTGGGGAAACTGTGACTTGCAGCTGAAAGGACAATTCACCTTCATTAGCAAAAACTGTAATAACACATAAAAACCACAGAATGTCTTGAAACTTCCATAACCTGCCAAATTTTGTAAAATGAACATGGTAATTAGGGGGTGTGGCCACAACAATAGGTGTGGTCAAAAAGTGTTTTGCTGCATGGCAAATCTTTTTCTCCCTCTTTCTATTTCCAAAATGTTGGGAGGTATGAAAATATAAAATAAAAGCGAGTTTATTAGAGCAATTGAAGGATAACAATGCTTGTGATGCAAACTAGCAGTGGGACCTTGTGAAGCTGCTGACCAGGTCTGTCTCATTAAATCCAACATGAAACGCTCAGATGAACATGATGCAGCTGCAATAAAGTTTATTATCACAACAAATCTGAAGTAAATGGTAGAGCCAATGAAACGGTTTCTCCTGCTAGCCAAAAAGTGAATAGTAAGGGAAAAGTCTTGCTGATGATCAGCATATTTCCATGTGACTCTGCAGAGAGGAGAAATCCTCCCCCCCCCCGAAATCTTACTTGGATTCCTCTTTGTGAACTGCAGCTATTACAGAAAGTTCAGCATATTGAGCCACATAGTTACACAGACTTTGTATAACAGAATTGATTCATACACTGTGTAGCAGTGAGAAAAGGTGAACCACCCCTTTTATAGAGATTAAAGACTAGAGCTAAGGAGTCGCTCCATTGGGGATTTAATATAAGACAAGTCCCCCTTTCACTTTCATTTCTTCTCCTTCCAGGTTCCAGCAATGGCGGCTGCTGATCTGAGAGAGGAACTGACCTGCTCCGTGTGCCGGGAGATTTATACCGACCCTGTAACCCTGTTGTGTGGCCATAACTTCTGTCTCATCTGTATTGAGAGAACATGGGACTGGCAGAAGAGTATAGAGGAAGATCCCTCCTGTCCTGAATGTAGAAGGACATATAGAAAGTGCCCTGAACTGATAAGGAACCTGAGGCTGAGGAACATAGCAGAGCAATTCCTTTCTACTGACCCACAGCAGGATGGGACTGGGACCTCTAGAGACTCAAAATGCTCCTCACACAACAAGATCCTGGAGTATTACTGCTATAAGGATGGTGTCTGTGTCTGTGGCTCATGTGTTGCCTTTGGAGAGCACAGAGGCCACAAGGTGGAGCTGCTGAGTGAGGCCTCTGAGAAGAAGAAAGAGAAACTGAGGAAAGTTCTGGAGAAGCTGAGGCCAGAGAGAGAGAAGACTGAGAGAGAAGCCCAGAGACTGCAGGAGCGCAGGAGAGAAGTGGCAGAAAAAGCAGCCGGTGAGACAGAGAGAGTCACTGCCCTGTTTAGAGACATCAGGGAACAGCTGGAAGCCCTAGAGAAGCGACTCCTGAGTGACATCTCCAGCCACAAAGAGAAGCTCTCACTCACACTCACTGATCTGATGGAGCAGCTGGAAATAAAGAAGGACGAGCTGTCCAGGAAGATCCGTCACATTGAGGAGCTGTGCAACATGGCAGATCCACTCACTGTCCTACAGGAACGGGAATCACATGGAGCTGCAGATAATGAGGGGGGCAGAGAGAGACATGATATAAAGGTCCCTGCTGTAGGGGATCTGGATGTGGATCTGATCTCAGAGACATTACTCACAGGCTTAGCTGCCATTGTGACTGGGGTAATGGGAAGGATCCATGGGCAGAAGGCTACAGACCTGTTACTGGATATAAACACGGCTGGGAATGATGTATCTGTATCAGGGGACAGGAAATCTGCTTCCTACTCACTAACAAAACTACATTACCCACAATCCCCAGAGAGATTTCAATATTTTGCTCAGACTTTAAGCAGCAGGAGTTTCCCCTCAGGGCGACATTACTGGGAAGTGGAGGTCAGTGAATCAGGGGAGTGGAGGGTAGGGGTGGCCTATCCCAGTATAGGGAGGAAAGGGGTTCAGTCCTGTATTGGGGATAATAACAAGTCCTGGTGTTTGTACAATAATAATAAATATTTAGTGATACATGACAATAAATGGACAGAGTTACCCCACGTCCCTTCCTGCAGGAGAATCAGGATCTCATTGGACTATGAGGCCGGATGTCTGTCCTTTTATGAGCTGAGTGAGCCAATCAGACACTTACACACCTTCACTGTCACCTTCACTGAGCCCCTTCATGCTGCATTCTGTGTGTGGGGTTATAATTCCTGTGTAAGAATCATTAGTTAGGGAACTGCCCACATCAGGAAACCCATTCCCATTCTGGGGGATAAGTCCCTTCTGCTTCTGTATTACATTATTGCATTTATGTGTATATGTATCTGTATTGCCTACATCATTTAATTCATTGTACAGTATGGATCCTTAGCTATTTGATTTACTGATTTATATACATTGCTGTAACTAGGGAAGCACCAAATCCTGGTCTGGATGTGACCACATTTTAGCACTTTTTGCAGGACTTGGATTTCGTGGAGTCGTGAGTGTTCAGCACAAGCCAAATCCAAACCTTTATAGAGGAATTAAATCTAAAGAAAGAATTAAGGGCCACACATAGAGTCACATTCTAATCAATGAGAACATTTTATTTTATACTGTTATGTGAAAACTTATGGGCAACATTCACTGGGTTATTTACTAAAACTCAAAATGTTGTGATTATTTTATTAAAACAAAATTGACCAAACTTCCATCCAAAAAAAAAAAGAGAAAAGTTTGGTAAGGCAAACAACTCAATAAAATTGTATGAGAATTTGAATCGTACGAATTTTCAGATTTGTACAAAACCCAGTGCACAATATCCTCAAAATTATAAAAGGGACATCTGCCATTGACTTCTACATGACCTCGACAGGTTTGAGATTATTTGAGAGTATTTTTGGATTTGGACTTTTAACAACTTCAGGGTATAACAAATTGGAAAAGTCAAGTTTTTCCTCAAATTTTTTCTCCCCCGTTAAAACTCTAACCTGAAAATTTAGAGTTTTTGTAAATAACTCCTTGTAAGTGAGGAGAGAAGAAAATTGTCCAGATTTCAGTTTTCCCCATCGAGATAGAGATTTTCTGAAATAATTACATTTATCTTCACTATCCCTCTCAGTATCTGTTTCTCTTCATTCTCTCTTCATGCAGCAGTTGGGTGTCAGATATTCACTGACAGTTAGATCCAATATATCTTATAGGGGGGCTCCTTTTGCCTAGAAGATGTATTAGAGGTCACTCTATTAAACTCACCAGACATCATGTCTCTCTACATGCAGAATTTGTGCAAAAGGCAGTTATTTTGTTAGATTTTGTTTGTACTGGAATCAGTTATTTGAGTGACCTCTAATTTATCTGCTAGAAAAGAAGCCCCCCTATAAGATATATTGGATCTAACTGTCAGTGAATATCTGACACCCAACTGCTGCATGAAGACAGAATGAAGAGAAACAGATGCTGAGAGAGGAATAGTGAATATAAACTTGATTATTTCAGAAACATTATTTAGAATATTTAATTGATTGTATTTAGAAAGTTTCTTATTTCAGTATGAGGAAACTTGTATTACATTTTCATTTTCACTATAGTTCCCGTTGTAGCACGGTGGATATTTTCTAGTTTAATTTTCTTATTTACAATCTATATTTCTGATTTGAGTCTTCTATAGCTTTAGTCAGTGAAGTAAATTCAGCAGATGTTAGAGAGTTATTGTAAAGATAAGAAGGTGTCCTTGCTCTACATGTATTGCTGCTAAACAGTCCATAGTAAACACAGGTTTGGTTACCCAGCAAATATCCATAAGAAGAAATAAACAGACAGGACTCAGAGTAACAAATGGAGTCTTGGTGAAAGAAATACAAAGTTCTTGCTGATCAGTTAGAATTGTACAGGACAGTATTTTGGGCTGAAGATCTATAGAACAATATTGTCTAGATCAACATTCAGAGTTAAAGGTCTCTTTAGCTGTTGAGTATAAAGAACACCTTCATTTTTGGATGAGGAGCTTCACCTCGGACTCCTGAAATAGTTCCAGGAATTTTGGATCATCGCTTGATTATTGGGAACCTGAGGGTCCTGCACCAAAGGTTGTGGAGCTCCCTGATTGTGCTGAATTGGATATTCTTGTAATTACCATCATACGAAGATAGAAATGTTTTTACCTTTACTTGTGTGTGTGTAAGTTATTGCTCACAATCAGTATAGCAAAAGGTTTAATTATTGATCCAGTATATTTGTATTAATAATCATATGAATTAATACAATTATTAATAATGATAAAGGTTCACCCCTTTAAATTGCATCAAATGGAATGTGGAGCACTATATTCTGTACCAACCCATGCCCCCCATTCCTTTAGCCCTTGTAGTTGCCCCCAATATCTTCTTTAGCAGTTACCTGAGCTCAGGGACCCACCCCCACAACATTCTTTGTATTCACCACTGTTTGTTGTGTCCACTGGCCCCAAAGTGTATGAGAGTGTGTGTGTATGTGTGTGAGTGTGAGTGTGTGTGTGAGTGTGTGAGTGTGTACGAGTGTGTGAGTGTGTGTGTGAGTGAGTGTGAGTGTGTGTGAGTGTGTGTACGAGTGTGTACATAAGTGTGTAGCTTAGAGGGAACTCCTGATAATATGTAACGGAACTAAACTTACTGTTCTACCCACGATTTTTCTGGCCCTCAATAAAGGAGAAAAGTCTCAGCCCCAGAGCCCACCAGGGTTTTACCTGATTCCCCACAGGCCAGTCTGATCCTACAACTCAGAGTAGAAGGTTATGTGGGACATAAAGTGTCTACTAACTAAGTTACACTGCAGCTAAAATCCTGTAGCTAAATACTCAGTGATCAATATTAAAGGTGCAGGAACATATAGTGTAACTATTGTGTGTTTTTCTTCTGCTCATTTATACAGTTTGTATATTGTGTAACTAGTGCAGATGAATCTTACAGGTATGTTATCCAGAATGATCGAAACCTGGTGTTTTCTGAATAATGAATCTTTCCATAATTTGGATCTTCATTCTTCATTCTTTAAAGGGGTTGTTCACCTTCATATAACTTTCAAAAATGTAAAAGTTCATGTAAAAATAACAAGCTTTGCCATATAATTGTTTAACAAAACATGTGCAGTTGATGAGATATTCACCTCAGATGGATCCCTTTGCAGGTGGGGTTCTTTCTTCATGGGCCCCCTGTTGGGGGGTCGCCGACCCCCAAAAACGCTACAGTGACTGTTGTACTTCCTTATTTTACATCACAGACACTCCTGGCAGAAGCAGGAAGTGCACACATGCAGCAGTTTCTGAAGCTTAACTGTGATTGGCTGATTCTCCTGTCAGTCTGCTTCTCATCCCTAGTCAGTGTGGTTCATTTGCATACACACTGTAGGGCGGGGCCAGTGTGTGAGGAGAGGAGGAGTCTTCTGGTGAGACTGGGTGTGACAGTGTGTCTGTACAGAGACGTCTCTTATGTGAAGGGAATGAATGTTTAGTTGTGTGTGTGTGTTGGGAGGACAGGGTGTCATATTCACAGGGGGAAGAGGAGGGTGTGGGGGGCACAGGCTTGTGTGGGGTCGGAGGAGGGAGGAGGAGCTGCTGTGTGAAGGGACAAGTGATCTGTGACTGATCCACATGGAGGAGGAGGAGGAGGGGGTCATGGAGTGTCTGTGTGTGAGGGAAGGGAAAGTCAGTGCTGGCTGGAAGGTCTGTCACTTGTGGGGACGTGTGAGGAGGGAGAACTCGTGTGTGTGTCTGTGTGTGACTGTGTGTGTGTGTGTGTGTGTGTGTGTGTGTGTGTGACTGTGTTATAATGGGGTTTGTGAGGAGAAAATGTCATGTTAGTACTTGGGGAGGGCTGGTGAATAGTCTCATGAGGAGGGAGAGATCAGTCACTATCAGACAGGGCTCAGCTGACATTTCTCACTGTTTGGGGGGTCAGTTGTAAGTGGTCAGACTCCATCTTGTACAGGGGAATAAGTGTTGAGAGGGTGAGTTCATCTTGTTATGGAGTGTGTCTTTCACATGATACTGAAATGTACCAATAAATGAGCAATAAATGAGCAATACAAGCACATCCCCTCAGCTGAGTGATCTTATTGTGTCTGTATTCTACACTCACTCTGCACTTTAACTTTCCAACACACAACTCTGTGTCACACACATTACATTGTAGCAGCATTTGCTGAAGTGAGAGGATTTCTTTTATTAATGACTCTATAATTATTACACCCGACAGCCCTGGGATTTATTATTAACCCCCAACTCCTGTGTACCTGTGTCACTGAAGGAAAATATAGATATTTGTTTCATTAGAGAATTGGAAAGGACTTTGCTGTGGTATTTTTCACATACAGTAAGTGATTTCTGATAATTGTGCAAATATGAGGATATAAAGTAATAATATTAAAAGGCAATAGCAGAAGAACTGCCTGTTGGACAATAGTGAATTGTGTGTTTGTCAGATTTAATAGACAGATAATGTCCCGTGTGTATCAATGATTGTCCCAGGGGAACTCCCTTTACTTGTACCAGACAATCCCACTTATATACACACAATGCTGCTAGTACTTACACTCACCCGTTTTCTCTAAGAAATCACTCCCCATAGCCTGTGATATATTTTTCCTTTTAATAAAATTGCTCTTTAATCTCATTTATACACAAACGACCCACAATACCAGCTACAGGCATTTGTTTATGGTTTTGCAAAGTAGCGTATTATTACATATTACATATCAGTACTGGCACACACGGAGATTTGTTGTGGTTCAGGTGTGGGACCTTTTATCCAGAGTGCTCAGGACCTGGGGTTTTTCAGATAGCAGATCATTCCAGAATTTGGATCTTTATACCTTAAATCGACTAGAAAATGAAGTAAACATTAAATAAACCCAAGTACAAGCTCCTGTTTTATTACATTTGGATAGAAAGGAGTCTGTGGGAGACAGTCTTTCTGTGATTCAGATCTTTCTGTATAATGGGTTTCTGGATTATGCATCCCATACCTGTAGTTCATGTTTACTATGGGCAAGAAATCTCATGAAAATGCTTTCTCCTTGCCAAAACATCATAGTGGTGATCCAGTTTAATATGAGAAAAAGAAGGTAAAGTTCCTGGGATTCATTGGGATTTCTGTATAATGGATTTTAGGCAAGTGGAAGTATTTTGGGCAGACTTGTCACCAGTAACAGGATAGATTTACCACAGGCAACAGATCTCTGTGTGTTTGGGCGATACTATAATATATAGCAAACCAAATGTATGACTTATCAGATTGACTAATTAGAGAACATTCACTCCTAGGGCTCATACACAGGGTTATTATTTTGTGCATTTGATGTGCAGGTTTGAGTGTTTGATTAAGATGCCACAAGCTGCATTTCTTTCCCAAACTGACACAGACGCATGTAAGATCTGAATGAGCTGCAACATTCTGTGTTTGGCGCTTACATGGGCCGTGTCACTACTAGGGATGTACCCAACCCACCATTTTGGATTCAGCCAAACCCCGAATCCTTCATGAAAGATTCCCCCGAATACAGAACCGAATACTAATTTGCATATGCAAATTAGGGGTGGGAAGGGGAAAACATTTTTTACTTCCTTGTTTTGTGACAAAAAGTCACACAATTTCCCTCCCCGCCCCTAATTTGCATATGCAAATTTGGTTCGGCCTGGCAGAAGGATTCCTGGATTCGGCGCATCCCTAGTCACTACGGGGGCCATTTTACAGAGTTGTGAGTGTTTCTCCCTGTGCTGCACTGGCTGAACTCACTGGATTTAATTATCTAAAGTTATTCTACTATAACCTCCAACCTGCTGTGTAGCCTGCGGGCAAGGAGAAAAGGGTCTTGTAAGTAAATCAGACTGAAAAACCCCAATAAGCACATCCACATGTATCTGATTCACCTGCTGTTTGATTCCCCTGTGACAGGATAAAATGTGCCCTCATGTACTTCACCCATTATATATACTGGTCTTGTACAACTATAGCCCAAGGTTACTGTGTAATGAGAGATACTACACCCCCAGTCTCATTCTTCCTCCCCTGCTCTAGTCTGGTGCATTTACAGTAGATCCATTGCAGGAGTATTATATACTGTACATGCAGAAAACATGGTTCATCACTTCTGTGTTTTACATTTGCATCATTCTCTGCACTAAAACTTGCAGCAAATCTCTGAACTCCAAAGTGCAAAGACCTGCTTCCCCCAAACAATACCGGACTACCTGCATCTGTAGTTCTCAATTGAGCCCTGTATTTTAACTCTGTATATGCTGGCAGGGCTCTATCTGGCAAGAACGTACTAGCAACATTATTGACCAGATTTGCATGTATGAGTGAGTGGGGTTAAATGTAGTAGTGGAATTACATGTATGAGTGAGATTAAGCATATGAGAGAGTGGGATTATGCATGTGAATGGGGTTACATGTATGAGTGGGATTAAGTATATGCGTGAGTAGGATTATGCATATGTGTGTGTGGGATTACATGTATGAGTGGGATTAATCATATGAGTGAGTTGGGTTACATGTATGAGTGGGATTATGCATATGTGTGTGGGATTACATGTAGGAGTGGGATTACATGTAGGAGTGAGTGGGATTACAAATACTTGCTAATAAAGTTACTTTACAAAACTTGTGAGCAAGGACATCAGGCTGGATATACAAATATAAATGATGATGTAACTGATAGAAAATGGCCGCCTGGTTGAAGCAGATCTTGTATTCAGGAAACACTACAGTGCTGATAATGGAGGGGAAAATACAGAGACAATGATGAATTTTGTGTGGGAAATATGTGCCCAATTTAAAGACATGGTTTATAGCAGGGGCCCCCAACCGCCGGGCCACGGACACTCCCACACTGGGCCACCGAAGCCCAGTGCGCAAAAACGAGGCACGGCAAATTGGACGCTGGCGCCCCAAAATTGGACCCCGGCACTACAAATTTGCTGCCGACCCCATCCCACCGTGGTCGTCGAAAAAAAAAAAAAAAGGACCCCTGGTTTATAGAGTTTACATGTCCATTAATGTATATGATTATTTGCATAGTAAAAATGTGTTACATTTGGGATATGCTGCTCTTTTTACCTATGTGAGACACACAAGTAATGCACATAAAATAGCAGCCAATGCGAGGGAGAAATGAACCAATGGCCTTTGAATTTATGTGACTGCTTACAAGTGCACAAGCAACCAATGAATTACAAGGGGAGGGCAGTATCAATGTCCAATAAGAAGCAAGTAAGGGCAAAGCCTGAGAGTGATGATGTAATCATATAGGAAGTGCAGGTGTAAAACAGGCCACTCCCATCCTTCAGAAAACTGATCAGAGAGACAGGAGAAGGACAGATTTAAATAGTATAGAAATTAGCTTTTACAATGACCTTTTTACTTTTTTTGATGTCAAATGGGTTTTCCAACACAATGAGAGCATTTTTAGTGGTTTAATAAGATTTGGACATTGAAGGTGAACGACCCCTTTAACTAGTTGTAGCCTAATGGATAGGATTCCTCTAACAACATAAGGCAAGTGTGTAGCAGAAAACTGAGTGAAACACGTGTGGGATTTTGCTGTTGGGATTTATTGGTGGTCACAAAGCACAAACAAGGTGCCACAAAAAACACCCATTGACCAGAAAACTTTGTGAGACAAAAGCATCACAACAAAAAATGTAGCAAATGATTTGGGTGAAACAGGACAGATGCACTTGTCACTAAGGTTTAGTACTCTGAGGGTCTGTACAATAACCCCCTTTGTAGTCAGTTCCATTTTGGTGATGGTCACTGGGGAACATAGAGTCAGCAGTAGTGATGGGTGAATGTCTCCTGTTTCGATACGCTGAAAAATTAGGGAATTTCCTGCGAAATTCACAAAATGGCGGGAAATTTGCGAAACACGCATTTTGACGCCTGCGGCAATTCACTGCAATTTGGGGTTAGTAGTCACAACTGCATGTCTGTAAGTACTGGACTCGCCTGTAGGTTCAGTGTAAAGAGACTTTGGAGGGAGTATTCACGTTTAAAGTGACAATATATTAAATTAGTGCTCAAAGATTTGAGAGACTGTGTTTTTGGGACTGAGTTAAAGGACTTTACACTTAAATTAGTCACAGGCCCAGATTTGTGGCAAGTCCACAAAGGCCTAGGGTGGCACAAATAAAGTGTAACAGCCACAACTTACATTTGCACAGGAATTGATTCTTTCTGCAGGTCTTTGTCCCCTTTATAAAACTAAAGGGTACTTTTTCGTATGATCCTGGGAGGGGGCAATGGATGATGTTGGTCTCTGGGCACCCTGGCAAGAAATCCAGCCTGGATTAGTCAGATTACTTACCCTGATGAAGTTAGTTAGTGAGGCCCTTATTACCATTTTTATAGCATTATTATTAGCTTCCCCTTTACTGTTATACAAAGACAGTATGTGTGTGTTATTATTGTTCCTAGCAGGGTCGGACTGGGGGTCCCAGGGCCCACCGGGGCTACTGTCTTAGGGTCCCCTGTCCCTGTTACAAAGCACCCTGTGGACCCCCACAGCAGCTGCACCCCCATTCAGCCTCTTTTGCTGCAACTGAGGCCAGAGAGGGTGATCAGGGGCAGCAAGGTCAGCAATCAGGTCTGGGCCAACAGGGCCCACGAGAGCCAGGGTGCACCGGATTTTCCCCCGTATACCACCAGCCCAGTCCGACCCTTGTTCCTAGTGGGGCCACCTATAGGTGCAGTCCTGGATCCCATTGCATGGAGACACTGCACATCAGATATGCAGTCTCTCCATATACAACTACACAGTGATTCCAGTTTGTCCCATGCCATCAGGTAATCACCATGAGTGGAGCAGAAGACTTGCTAGAAGGGTCATCAATAGGGTTATACAGGTTTTATTCCTCTCCCAGATCCATTTAATCTACCCGGCCATCTCCACAGTGTGTTACAATTGCTGACTCTGCCTGTGACTGCTCCTATTTCCATACTGCCTCTATTGGATCTGTGAGTATTAACCCTGTTGTTATGTGTGTTTGCAAGAACCTGCTGTGTCCTCTAGTTTATTTATTTTATGTCTCCAGAACAGCGAGAGAGGTGTAGTTCTCCCCTTCCTCTTCCTCTTAGCAAAGACCCATCCTGTGTAAGTCGTTTCCCTTCCAATAAACAAATATATTGCTTTTACTTCATCTGATTTTGTTCCATTTCCTACAAGTAGTGTTTGGCACAAAAGACTGGAAAGTATTCAGGGATTTCATTCAATGATCCGCAGCTCCGGCACAGTAAATAAATAGAAATAAATCACTTTTTCTTGTTTCTTGAGTTGCCTATTGTGATATTTGAACAATGAATTGTTTGGTTTAAACACAAGAGGGTGAGATGAGGAACAAAGGTGGGTGTAGGGCGACTGTAAGGATCTGCAAATTGCTTTATTTCACAACCAGAAAAATTTATAATAATAAATAATAATTATTTTTTTTGGTATTTTTGGTATTGGCTGGATCTCTATAATGGCCTGTATAAACATATATATATGATATAAAACAAATGGAGGGTAAATAGGCCAGTCCTCTCTATCCCTGCGCTGGCTCACACTTATCTCATATTTTAATTAAAAAAAACCATGACCAAACTCCCATGCCCAATTTTAGCTTATTAATACAATAACTCGATTTCATTGGATTTCAGAAAAACAATAAAATTGAGCGAAAACCCTAATTGCTCAAATTATTTGGGCCTTTTTCCCAAATTGCTCATTTTTTTGAGTTTTTGCCAAAAAGGAAAAAACCTTTTGGAGCAGGCACTCAGTGAAGGCAAATAGCCCACAGCCTGTGGACACAATAAACTCTTCACTTTGAACTATTTGCCTGGTGGAAGTTTCCCTTCACTGAGTGCCTGCTCCAAAAGGTTTTTCGGTTGGTCCGCTCCCTGGACTGAGGGCTCAGGATGGTGCACCTGGGCCACTTCCTTCTCGTGGTGAGTAATAACTTTACATGTGGAGTCCCTTATAATTCAGATTCTTTTTTTTTGGCAAAAACCCCAAAAAAGTCAGATTTTCTGGTGAAACCCCCCTGAATTCCCAGGTAACTTCAATTTGAGATAGGTTTTATGTTCTTAAGGTCTACAGTGAAGAGTATTAAGGTGGCCATACACGGGCCGATAAAAGCTGCCGACAGACTGTGTCGGCAGCTTATTGGCCCGTGTATGGGGGTCCCCGACGGGCTTCCCCGATCGAGATCTGGCCGAAAGTCGGCCAGATCTCGATCGGATGGGGTTAAAAATCCCGTCGGATCGCGGCCGCATCTGTTCGTTGATGCGGTACCGCGATCCGACCGCCCGTTTGCGAGCGCTAGGATCCGATCGTTGGGCCCTAGGGCCCACGATCGGATCAGCCCGATATTGCCCACCTCAAGGTGGGCATATCGGAGGGAGATCCGCTCGTTTGGCGACATCACCAAACGAGCGGATCTATCCGTGTATGGCCACCTTTAGACCCACCCAAGTTCGGGGGGGGGGTAGGGAGGGAATTTGGGTAATGTTAAAATGTTGTTTATTTTTTTGTTTTCTACTGTAAATCAATGTGTCGGGTTAAAACTGTACAGCAACCAATGGTGCCCATATTGTTCTCTCAGGAATACCCCTTCAAACATGTATATGTATAATATAATTTTGTGGAATATCAGGGGACTTAACTTAAATTTAAGCATAGTCTGATGCATAACTATCTCAAAAACACACACCTTCCATCCTCCAACTGCAAGAAACACATCTTACAGGGCAGAAAATTCTCTCTCTTAAAGACCCTGGGTGGGATGGTCCTATCATGCTACCTTCTCCACTTCTGCATGGGGGGTATCAATTCTAATCAGGAAAAATATGAACTTCTCATTAAACCAAGTTATTACGGACCAATATGGTTGATATATAATTCTTTAAGGCACGCTGTGTATACAATAGAGGAGTCTGGGTTCACAGGCTCACTTAATAAATGCACGAATGGTTCAGCTCAATCTAGTCAGTGGCTGACTCAGGATATGATTCAAAAAGCTTTAATACAAATTAATGTAAACAAGGCTCGAGGGCCTGATGGCATACACCCCCGGGTTCTAAGAGAACTTAGTTCAGTTTTAGACCAGCCCTTATTTCTGATTTTCTCATATTCACTTTCATCTGGTATGGTGCCTATGGATTGGAGAAAAGCTGATGTTATTCCAATATTTAAAAAGGGATTACGATCTCAGCCTGGCAATTATAGGCCAGTAAGTCTGACATCTGTGGTGGGCAAATTATTTGAAGGCTTGTTAAGGGATCACATTCAAAATGTTGTCCTAGTGAATGGCATTATGAGCAGCAATCAGCATGGCTTTATGAAGGATAGGTCATGTCAGACTAATTTGATTGCATTTTATGATGTGGTAAGTAAGATTCTGGATAGTGGGGGGGCAGTAGATGTGATCTATTTGGATTTTGCCAAAGCGTTTGATACTGTGCCCCACAAACGACTGCTTTCTAAACTAAGGTCTGTTGGGCTTAATGAAGTCGTTTGCACATGGATAGGAAACTGTCTACAGGATCGGGTACAGAGGGTGGTTGTTAATGGGACATTCTCTACTTGGAGTAAGGTTCTTAGTGGGGTCCCCCAGGGCTCAGTATTGGGGCCACTTTTATTTAACTTGTTCATTAATGACTTGGGGGAGGGGATTGTAAGTAATGTATCAGTGTTTGCAGATGAGACAAAACTATCAGCCCAATTAATTCCATCCAGGATGTGGCACTTGCAACAGGATCTTGACTAACTGGCAATCTGGGCAGCTAAGTGGCAAATGAGATTCAATGTTGATAAATGTAAAGTCCTGCACCTGGGATGTAACAATATCCACTTATACCCTTAATGGGACTGCACTAGGCAAATCCATAATGGAGACGGAGCTTGGAGTCCTTGTAGATAATAAACTTGTCTGTAGCAAGCAATGCCAGTCAGCAGCATCAAGGGCAAATAAGGTCTTGACTTGTATTAAATGGGGCAGAGAGTCACGGGAGGAGGGGGTCCCACTGTATAGAGCACTGGTAAGGCCCCATCTAGAATATGCCCTACAGTTTTGGTCTCCATCACTCAAACAGGACATTATTGTATTAGAGAGGGGACAGAGAAGGGCAACTAAGCTGGTAAAGGGAAAATCTTAGCTATGAGTAAAGACTGGCCAAATTGGGGATGTTCACGCTGGAGAAGAGGCGCTTAAGGGGAGATATGATAACTATGTATAAATATATAAGGGGATCATATAATAATCTCTCTAATGCTTTATTTACCAGTAGGTCTTTCCAGCTGACACAAGGTCACCCATTCCGATTAGAAGAAAAGAGGTTCCGCCTAAATATTCGGAAGGGGTTTTTTACAGTGAGAGCTGTGAAGATGTGGAATTCTCTCCCTGAATCAGTTGTACAGGCTGATACATTAGATAGCTTTAAGAAGGGGTTGGATGGCTTTTTAGCAAGTAAGGGAATACAGGGTTATGGGAAATAGCTCATAGTACAAGTTGATCCAGGGACTAGTCCGATTGCCATTTTGGAGTCAGGAAGGAATTTTTCCCCCTCTGAGGCAAATTGGAGAGGCTTCAGATGGGTTTTTTGCCTTCCTCTGGATCAACTGGCAGATAGGTAGTTAATAATAAAAAAAAAAAAAAAAAAAAAAAGGTTGAACTCGATGGACATGTGTCTTTTTTCAACCTTACTTACTATGTTACTATGTTACTATGTATGCTGTGTAACAAACCCATCACTATTGTTAATGTGTATATGTCCCCACCATTTAACGGAGCCCTAATTAGACCTAATTAATACCAAAATAGTGACCTTACCACCATCCCCAATATGTATCAGGAACCCGGCCCAACTAAACTAGCTCAAGGGGCTGAAGCCTTCAACCAAATAGATGCCTGGAGATGGAAACACCCAGAGGCAAAAGAATACTCTTGTCACTCAACCACACATCACACTTTTTCAAGAATAGATTTATAAATTATATATTATATTATAGATTTAGCACTGATATCTAATGACGTCCTCCCCCTCATTGAAAGGACGCAATTCTTACTACGTATACTCTCTGACCACTCTCCGCTCCTGCTCTCCCTCCATTGGTCCAACCCAATGGGGTCCAGATTGTGGAGATTAAATCCCCTATGGCTGGATAACGACACAGTACATGCGGCCAATACTGAAGGATACTCTATGGGATGCAAGTAAGGTGGTAATTTGGGGAGAACTGAACAAGAGCCATAACACAAGTATGCCGACAAACACAAGAAATAATAGAACAGGCAGAGAAAGAAGCAGAACAAGCAGAAAGTAATCACACCGCAAACCCCACACTATAAACCTATGCATCATTACAAGCAAAATGCAACACCCCAGAACTTCAAAATACCCTTTTAACAAAGAAAGCCCTTCTATACCAATTCCAAAGAATGTTTGAACAGGGAGACAAAAATGGGAGACTGTTAGAAAGGAACCAGCAGCACACTGTATTCAAGTTGCAAAAAGTGTACCAAAATTTATTAAGCCCACATCATACAATTTAGGCAACGTTTCGGGCCTACCAGGCCCTTTATCAAGCCATGTGTTACATGATGACCATTCCTTTTAAAGTGAGAGCAAGGGGTGTGTGAGTCCATGCCCCACCCTCTCCTCGTGACATCACAGGGATGTTATATACAATCAGTGAAAATTTGTAACAGTCCAGTGACAAAAAAGTAGAAAAAAAGGGAAAAAAGGAAAAAAAGAAAAAGATCCATACAAATGTCCAACTAAATGTCCAATGTCCAATTGTCTCAAGACATTCAAAAAAAATTTTTTATAATTATTAATGTGAACAAAAATGCATAGTTAACTGATCAAGCATACCTGAGGCGCCATTAAGACTCACTCTGCATACCGTACTCAGCACTTTTCTGAGACACTTAGTGATATGTCAGATGCATTGTCAGCACTCAGGGTGTTCTATGCCGATCTTTAATAACCTTAGATAAAACAGAGAATATATAGTTAAAAACATTTGATTAGACAAATTTATAATATGCAATATGTAACATCATTGTATGTCTATACAGGATCACCGTAATTACCTAAAAAATAAAGCTTGCAGGGGTGTATTCCCTGTTCAGACCTCGGGGCCAGATTGTGTCCAATTTATGTATCCATTTCATTTCAAGTTTCTTAAGCATTAGGAGTCTATCCCCTCCTCTCCTTGGTATTTCCACAGAGTCAATAACCTGAAATTTAAGTTGACTCACAGAATGTCTGGCTGTTTGAAAGTGTGCGGGGACTGGCAATGCGGTTAAAGCTCTGCGAATAGTTGACTTATGTTTAGAGATACGATCCCGTATCTTTTGTGTAGTTTCGCCCACATATAGTAAGCCACAAGGGCATTTCAACAGATAAATTACAAATGAAGATTCACAGGTAAAGTATTTCTTTATCTCATATTTGTTCCCTCTATGTGGATGATAGAAGACATTGCCCTTTGTAACCGAATTACACTGAGTACAGTGCAAACAGGGAAAGGTACCCAAATTTTGGGTTTTGCAGAAACAACTGTTTACAGGGGGTTTTTCCACCAATATCTGCTTTCACCAATTGGTCCTTTAGGTTCCTTCCCCGTTTGTACGCTAGCATCGGTACCTGTTGGAAGGCCGGTATATTTTCGTGGCATGATTGCAAAATATGCCAATGTCGGCGGATAACATTGCCTACATGCCGGCTAGCAGTAGTGTACTTACTCACAAAAATCAGCCTGTCTCCCTTCCGGGCGTCTCTTTTAGTGGGGGCTAATAGCTCCTCTCTACTTTTATCTAGTATTTTTCTCTGACTTGTATCCAGTACTTCTCGTGGATAACCTCTCTCACTAAAACACAACGTCATTTCCACCGTTTCCTTCTTTAAATCAGTGTCATCATTAACTATACGTTTCAACCTTGTAAATTGGGTCAATGGTAATGAATCCCTTAGGGGTTTAGGATGAAAACTGGTATAGTGCAGCAAACTGTTTTTGTCAGTTGTTTTCCTAAACAGACTTGTGTTGAGTTGTGTACCCACTCTTGTTAGTTGTACATCAAGGAAATTTATGGTGGTGTTATCATATACACTGGTAAATTTGATGGTATCCTCCATATTATTGAGGAAAGTGTGGAAAGTAGTGAGATTATCCAATGGACCATCCCAGATGACCAGCAGGTCGTCTATATAGCGTATATATAGAAGACAATGTTCTTGAAAGAGTGAATTCTCATATACAATAGTTTCTTCAAGAAAAGCCATAAAGAGATTGGCGTAGGTAGGGGCAACATTACTGCCCATGGCAGTGCCCCTCTGTTGAATGTAATAAGAATCACCAAACAAGAAATAGTTTTGATGTAATACGATCTCAAGTAGATCTAACAAGAATTGTTTCTGTGTTGTTGTATACTCAGTCTTGTCTAAATGATAACGTGTGGCAAGGAGTCCAGACTCATGTGAAATGGACGTATACAGACTGGTTACATCAAAACTTGCCAATAAAATGTCATGATCTGGGAGGTGCAGTGTATTCAGAATATTAAGTAGGTGTGTGGTGTCTTTTACAAAGGATTTAGTGCTTTGTGCCAGTGGTTGTAGTAACTTATCCAAAAATATTGCCAAAGGACTCAACACCGAATCTGTCCCTGCTACTATTGGCCTGCCAGGGGGTTTCTCAAGGTTTTTATGTACCTTTGGCAGTGTATATAGCACTGGTGTGATAGGGTGTTTCTTAATCAAAAATTCCTTGAGGTCCTCGTCAATTACGTTATCCTCAAGGGCATTGTATACCTTATCCAATATACACTGTTGAATTGAGGTAAGTGGATTGGTATTTACTTTCTTATAGATCTCAGTATGTGCCAACTGTGAGTGAATCTCCTCAATATAAAAATCCTTGTTCATGACCACCAATGCACCTCCCTTATCCGCTGGTTTGATTATAATATTGTCATTGTGTAACAATTCTGCTAGACATGACCTTTCTCGATAATTTAAATTTGATTCATGCCCAAACCAGGGATTACGGATAGCCTTCTGCTTAAGTTTGTTAACATCATTTGTAACCATTTTCACATAAGCTTCTACTACATTATCAGGTGATGATGGTGTGAAAATACTCTTATTACGTAACCCTGTAGCATTAAGAGTGATACATGCAGGATCAGGCGTAACATCATTACAAATTGGCAACATTGTATCAGGCATTTTGGCAAAAAAGCTTTTTAACCTTAGGCTACGAAAAAACCTTTGTAATTCAATGTCTAGGTTAAATGTATCACAACAATAAGTGGGACAGAAGGAAAGACCTCTTTGTAAAATCATTAACTGCTGCTGGGTAAGTATATAGTTAGAAATGTTATATACTAACGTTGTTTGCGTTTGTCCTTCTTCGCAAACCTCGGCGGAAGCTGTTTCCGTTCCTGGGAACTCAGGCCGTGTTGGGAGCCCTTGGTACGGTGGCTTTTTTCTGTTGCCTCTCCTGCACCTCCGTCTGCCCTTGCGGGTTCCGGAGTCCGTGAATCTAAAAAAGAGGATGAGGAGGACGTGGAGGCCGTGTTATCTGATGTACTCTCCTCTACGAATCTTACACCTTGTCTCCGCTGGTATTCTGGGCGCTGCCCCGTCTCTCCAGTTCTGTTTCGTACTCTCGCGGGATTTGGCGTGAACCTCCTGTTCTCTCCCGTCTGTAGTCCCTGATGTATCCTCGCGGTGCTTGAGTAGGGGATCCTCTCTCCGTGTTCCTCCACCGATAAATCTGTCCTGTACGATAGTCCTCTGCGTCGCGCTGGAACTTGATGCGTTTCCTGTCCTCAATCACTTTCCGGTGCCTGCTAATCACCTCATCAACCCGGGTATGTAGATTTCTCAAATTCTCTGCATCGGTTGAGTCCTTTAGTTTTTGTTCAATATCCTTGATCTGGGATTGTACTTCCGGTATTTTAGTTTGAAGAAATTCTATGTTCAATAAGACAATGTCAAAGGAACATTTATTTATGATCTGTTCGTGGCGTTTCGTGAATTCAATATCATCTGAGAAAATGGTGGGTTTCAGGTTCACACGTAGCCCACGGGGAATCCTCTTATGCCGATAATATTCTGCAAGTGTCACTGAGTGTAATTCTAGGCCCACAAGTCTTTTCTTTTCTCTCTCTAGTTCACGTGTTAGATTTTCTCCTGTTGGTAATGTTAGAAAGGCACTGCTGCCATGTTCTCCGCCGATAATTCGGATTGCATCCGCCTCTGAATAGGCAAAGGTAGAGATGTCCTGTAGTATAGGGCTGGGTTGCGACATTGAAACCATTTGAAAATAATTCACTTACAAGGGAGCAAAATCAACTCCTGGCAGGAAAAATGTATATCTCTGTAAACGTGGAGCGCTCACCTTGTTGTTTCACACTTCTTGTAGTGTCAGGTGCTGTAACTGGAGGACCCACTCCTGTCACTGGGTCATAATAACATGTAGAAAGGAACCAGCAGCACACTGTATTCAAGTTGCAAAAAGTGTACCAAAATTTATTAAGCCCACATCATACAATTTAGGCAACGTTTCGGGCCTACCAGGCCCTTTATCAAGCCATGTGTTACATGATGACCATTCCTTTTAAAGTGAGAGCAAGGGGTGTGTGAGTCCATGCCCCACCCTCTCCTCGTGACATCACAGGGATGTTATATACAATCAGTGACAATTTCTAACAGTCCAGTGACAAAAAAGTAGAAAAAAAGGGAAAAAAGGAAAAAAAGAAAAAGATCCATACAAATGTCCAACTAAATGTCCAATGTCCAATTGTCTCAAGACATTCAAAAAAAATTTTTTATAATTATTAATGTGAACAAAAATGCATAGTTAACTGATCAAGCATACCTGAGGCGCCATTAAGACTCACTCTGCATACCGTACTCAGCACTTTTCTGAGACACTTAGTGATATGTCAGATGCATTGTCAGCACTCAGGGTGTTCTATGCCGATCTTTAATAACCTAGCAACCCAGCCCTATACTACAGGACATCTCTACCTTTGCCTATTCAGAGGCGGATGCAATCCGAATTATCGGCGGAGAACATGGCAGCAGTGCCTTTCTAACATTACCAACAGGAGAAAATCTAACACGTGAACTAGAGAGAGAAAAGAAAAGACTTGTGGGCCTAGAATTACACTCAGTGACACTTGCAGAATATTATCGGCATAAGAGGATTCCCCGTGGGCTACGTGTGAACCTGAAACCCACCATTTTCTCAGATGATATTGAATTCACGAAACGCCACGAACAGATCATAAATAAATGTTCCTTTGACATTGTCTTATTGAACATAGAATTTCTTCAAACTAAAATACCGGAAGTACAATCCCAGATCAAGGATATTGAACAAAAACTAAAGGACTCAACCGATGCAGAGAATTTGAGAAATCTACATACCCGGGTTGATGAGGTGATTAGCAGGCACCGGAAAGTGATTGAGGACAGGAAACGCATCAAGTTCCAGCGCGACGCAGAGGACTATCGTACAGGACAGATTTATCGGTGGAGGAACACGGAGAGAGGATCCCCTACTCAAGCACCGCGAGGATACATCAGGGACTACAGACGGGAGAGAACAGGAGGTTCACGCCAAATCCCGCGAGAGTACGAAACAGAACTGGAGAGACGGGGGCAGCGCCCAGAATACCAGCGGAGACAAGGTGTAAGATTCGTAGAGGAGAGTACATCAGATAACACGGCCTCCACGTCCTCCTCATCCTCTTTTTTAGATTCACGGACTCCGGAACCCGCAAGGGCAGACGGAGGTGCAGGAGAGGCAACAGAAAAAAGCCACCGTACCAAGGGCTCCCAACACGGCCTGAGTTCCCAGGAACGGAAACAGCTTCCGCCGAGGTTTGCGAAGAAGGACAAACGCAAACAACGTTAGTATATAACATTTCTAACTATATACTTACCCAGCAGCAGTTAATGATTTTACAAAGAGGTCTTTCCTTCTGTCCCACTTATTGTTGTGATACATTTAACCTAGACATTGAATTACAAAGGTTTTTTCGTAGCCTAAGGTTAAAAAGCTTTTTTGCCAAAATGCCTGATACAATGTTGCCAATTTGTAATGATGTTACGCCTGATCCTGCATGTATCACTCTTAATGCTACAGGGTTACGTAATAAGAGTATTTTCACACCATCATCACCTGATAATGTAGTAGAAGCTTATGTGAAAATGGTTACAAATGATGTTAACAAACTTAAGCAGAAGGCTATCCGTAATCCCTGGTTTGGGCATGAATCAAATTTAAATTATCGAGAAAGGTCATGTCTAGCAGAATTGTTACACAATGACAATATTATAATCAAACCAGCGGATAAGGGAGGTGCATTGGTGGTCATGAACAAGGATTTTTATATTGAGGAGATTCACTCACAGTTGGCACATACTGAGATCTATAAGAAAGTAAATACCAATCCACTTACCTCAATTCAACAGTGTATATTGGATAAGGTATACAATGCCCTTGAGGATAACGTAATTGACGAGGACCTCAAGGAATTTTTGATTAAGAAACACCCTATCACACCAGTGCTATATACACTGCCAAAGGTACACAAAAACCTTGAGAAACCCCCTGGCAGGCCAATAGTAGCAGGGACAGATTCGGTGTTGAGTCCTTTGGCAATATTTTTGGATAAGTTACTACAACCACTGGCACAAAGCACTAAATCCTTTGTAAAAGACACCACACACCTACTTAATATTCTGAATACACTGCACCTCCCAGATCATGACATTTTATTGGCAAGTTTTGATGTAACCAGTCTGTATACGTCCATTTCACATGAGTCTGGACTCCTTGCCACACGTTATCATTTAGACAAGACTGAGTATACAACAACACAGAAACAATTCTTGTTAGATCTACTTGAGATCGTATTACATCAAAACTATTTCTTGTTTGGTGATTCTTATTACATTCAACAGAGGGGCACTGCCATGGGCAGTAATGTTGCCCCTACCTACGCCAATCTCTTTATGGCTTTTCTTGAAGAAACTATTGTATATGAGAATTCACTCTTTCAAGAACATTGTCTTCTATATATACGCTATATAGACGACCTGCTGGTCATCTGGGATGGTCCATTGGATAATCTCACTACTTTCCACACTTTCCTCAATAATATGGAGGATACCATCAAATTTACCAGTGTATATGATAACACCACCATAAATTTCCTTGATGTACAACTAACAAGAGTGGGTACACAACTCAACACAAGTCTGTTTAGGAAAACAACTGACAAAAACAGTTTGCTGCACTATACCAGTTTTCATCCTAAACCCCTAAGGGATTCATTACCATTGACCCAATTTACAAGGTTGAAACGTATAGTTAATGATGACACTGATTTAAAGAAGGAAACGGTGGAAATGACGTTGTGTTTTAGTGAGAGAGGTTATCCACGAGAAGTACTGGATACAAGTCAGAGAAAAATACTAGATAAAAGTAGAGAGGAGCTATTAGCCCCCACTAAAAGAGACGCCCGGAAGGGAGACAGGCTGATTTTTGTGAGTAAGTACACTACTGCTAGCCGGCATGTAGGCAATGTTATCCGCCGACATTGGCATATTTTGCAATCATGCCACGAAAATATACCGGCCTTCCAACAGGTACCGATGCTAGCGTACAAACGGGGAAGGAACCTAAAGGACCAATTGGGGAAAGCAGATATTGGTGGAAAAACCCCCTGTAAACAGTTGTTTCTGCAAAACCCAAAATTTCGTACCTTTCCCTGTTTGCACTGTACTCAGTGTAATTCGGTTACAAAGGGCAATGTCTTCTATCATCCACATAGAGGGAACAAATATGAGATAAAGAAATACTTTACCTGTGAATCTTCATTTGTAATTTATCTGTTGAAATGCCCTTGTGGCTTACTATATGTGGGCGAAACTACACAAAAGATACGGGATCGTATCTCTAAACATAAGTCAACTATTCGCAGAGCTTTAACCGCATTGCCAGTCCCCGCACACTTTCAAACAGCCAGACATTCTGTGAGTCAACTTAAATTTCAGGTTATTGACTCTGTGGAAATACCAAGGAGAGGAGGGGATAGACTCCTAATGCTTAAGAAACTTGAAATGAAATGGATACATAAATTGGACACAATCTGGCCCCGAGGTCTGAACAGGGAATACACCCCTGCAAGCTTTATTTTTTAGGTAATTACGGTGATCCTGTATAGACATACAATGATGTTACATATTGCATATTATAAATTTGTCTAATCAAATGTTTTTAACTATATATTCTCTGTTTTATCTAAGGTTATTAAAGATCGGCATAGAACACCCTGAGTGCTGACAATGCATCTGACATATCACTAAGTGTCTCAGAAAAGTGCTGAGTACGGTATGCAGAGTGAGTCTTAATGGCGCCTCAGGTATGCTTGATCAGTTAACTATGCATTTTTGTTCACATTAATAATTATAAAAAATTTTTTTTGAATGTCTTGAGACAATTGGACATTGGACATTTAGTTGGACATTTGTATGGATCTTTTTCTTTTTTTCCTTTTTTCCCTTTTTTTCTACTTTTTTGTCACTGGACTGTTAGAAATTGTCACTGATTGTATATAACATCCCTGTGATGTCACGAGGAGAGGGTGGGGCATGGACTCACACACCCCTTGCTCTCACTTTAAAAGGAATGGTCATCATGTAACACATGGCTTGATAAAGGGCCTGGTAGGCCCGAAACGTTGCCTAAATTGTATGATGTGGGCTTAATAAATTTTGGTACACTTTTTGCAACTTGAATACAGTGTGCTGCTGGTTCCTTTCTACATGTTATTATGACCCAGTGACAGGAGTGGGTCCTCCAGTTACAGCACCTGACACTACAAGAAGTGTGAAACAACAAGGTGAGCGCTCCACGTTTACAAAAATGGGAGACTGTTGGCATATTTTGCAAAAACCCAAAGCCCCACAACAGCCGTATCAAATATAAGGAGGATAGATGGTACAATAGCTATAGACCCTAAACATATAGTGTAAGAGTTTGCAATCTACTACCAGAAATTATATCAAACAACTATACGGCACCCCAACAATGAGCATATCCAATTTTTAGATAACATAATAATTCCCAAAATACACCCACAAGACAAAATTTCTCTAAATCAACCAATAACCATTGAGGAAGTTAAGGCAGCCATAGCATCCCTCCCTGCTAACAAAACACCAGGTATGGATGCTTCAAGATAAAAAATATAAGTTTATTTCACATATTGGAAGTCAAAAATTACCCCATTATGGCACCTTAATGGGGTAATTTTTGACTTTTAATATGTGAAATAAACTTATATTTTTTATCTTGAAGCAGGGCTCTGGGATCATTTTTCAAAAGTTATAGTTGCACCCTGTTTGGCCACTAGAGGTTCCCAGTGTGCTATAATATTTTTTACTAGGCCTCGTATTCCAAGTTAAATATATGACCAGGTATGGATGGTCTCCCATCCAACTGGTATAAGGTCCTAGCTGAACAATTAGCCCCTCATCTTTTAAAAATTCTGCAGAAATCCTTTGACGCTGGACCCCCCCCCCCTCATTGGAGAAGCCCTTATAGTAGTAATCCCAAAACCAGGAAAACACCCTAGTCAATTTATTAGTCAATTTATTAGTCAATTTATTAGTCAATTTATTAGTCAATTTATTAGTCAATTTATTAGTCAATTTATTAGATGGCTTCAGATGTTATACCACCAGCCAACGGCAAGAATTAGAGTTAATCTACCTCCCAAATCTCCTATACCACCTACATAACACCCCAGTCCATATTCCTCAGTCTCTTTTCAAAAGGATGAACTGCCTATTTCTTCCTTTTATCTGGAACCAAAAAACCCCTAGAATTGCCCTGGTTAAATTGACTGCAGAAAAAGAAGATGAAGGTTTAGCCATGCCCAACTTTCAGCTATACTACCTAGCAGCCAAGGTATACTATACACATTGGTGGTACCATCCTGACCCATACATACTACACACATGTAACCTGGCATTACAAGCCACAGTAGTGGGTTCATTAAAAGGCCTTAAAAATCGACCACACCGAAAGCTAACGGACATGGGCACTCTCCCTCCTACCATTACCACACCACATAGAGCCTGGACTCAAACCTTGAAAGTCCTTAAAAAGGATCCTGTCAGGCTTACCCCCAACCTGCCTTTTTGGGGTAACTCCCATCTTCCCCATTTTTGCAACCTGGAAGACTTTCTATATTGGCCAAAACATGGAATTAAATACCTAGGGGATCTCCTTCAGAGCGGTGCCTTTCTTACCCATGAAGCACTTTGAGCTAAATGCTCTACACCAAATGTACCATTATTCAGGTATTTTCAAATTTGCCACATATTTAAGTCCCAATTCAGCAACCTCTCCCCTACTCTAACCATTTTGGCAGTAGAAGAAACCTTGTCAGGGGAACTACCCAATAAACTGATATCCAAACTATATCGCAATATGCTCAATCAGTTCCCCCTCTGTTTAATGTAGCATAGGTGAAATGGCAAGAAACTGTTCCGGAACTCACCCAAGATGATTGGGACGAAGCCATTGAAAATATCTACATTAGCTTAATAGCAGTACGGGACAGATTAATTCAGTACAAGGTCTTCCACCAGTTATACATTACTCCCCCAAAAGTTAAAGAAGATGGGTAAGAGAGAAGATGAAGCTTGCCCTAGGTGTAGGAACCATACAGCCAATTTCTACACATGATTTGGAAATGCAAATAATAGCCACCCTACCAGATACATTATATTACCCACAAGTACTTACCCCCATGGTATGCCTATTGGGAGTAGTTGATCACCTAGTATGTATGACCCATGCAAGATTGCGGTTCAGGGTCCTGCTCTTTAATGCTAAAAAATGTGTAATAATGCATTGGATGGGGTTGACACCCACAATGATGTGTTACAAATGTAGGAACCTGGAGGGTTAATTCCCCTCTGGTCAGAGCCTCATGGTGCAGAAACCCTGCTGGGACTAACTACAGGGTTTCTAAGGGGCAGAGCCCTTGTGTTGGTGCAGCATGGCCGGTGCAGTATGGCCGATCTCAAAAGGTGTCACTAGGTGTCGCTGCTGCACCCTATAAAAGCAGATTGCCATGTGCTCACAGCCATTACTGCTGGAGGATTTCTGCTGACTGTATTTCACTAAGGAGATAGTGATTTCAGCCACTTTGTAGAGGCAGGAGGCCTCTGAGGCTGGGGTAGGCAACCCCATGCCTGGGAGCTCGATCAGGAGGGACTGAAGCTCCAGATTTTCCAAACTGAATATGGAAATGCTTGCGCTATATACAGTGCTGGGAGCTACAGTTCAGTCATGGATTCAGCAAAAGTGTGCCGCACTATAGACAGTGCCGGGAGCTATGTCTGGAGGATTAAGCAAGCTGCACGTGCTTCATGAAAATGGATTCATTGCTGTGGAAGCCTGCTCCAGCTCTGGATGAGCCTACCCATCTGTGTGAATCCCCAGGGTAAGATGTGCCCCAGGGAGGGTAGAAAAAGAGAGGATCCAGGATGGTTTACGTTTGTGATACAGGCAGTTTGTAGATGCCTGCCAAGAGGGAGCCAGTACCTAACTGGAGGGAAAGGTATTTTGGGCTGCTAGCGCTGCCTGGGACCAAGTGTGCTCATTGGGGATAAGGGACTGAGACTTTGATCTGTCAATGAGTAGTGCGGGACTTTGCCTGGGACCGAGGGCCAGGAAATGGACTTTTACAGGTTCCCATGGGAGTGGGTTATATTTATATGATGTAAATGCCATTTTTACTAACCCTTTAATTTACACTTTCTTTATATAAAGTTATTGTTTTTTATAAAAGCAAAGTGTGTGTTCAATGTTATTCCTAATGGGCCAACCACAGGTGTATTCCCATATCCCATTAGGTGGAGGCACTGCCAGAGAAGAATTCCCAGTATCCTTTCACCTAGCAAAGGGAACTCAGGACCTGTAAGTCAGTATTAATGTACAACCTTGGCACCAGGGGGGTTGCCAAGAGGGTGTTACACAAACATAAACTTGTATTATCTAACAAAGCCTATACTGTGATGTACCTGAGTGTTTCCACTGTGTAAAGGGAAAAAGGGAGGGGGGAACCAGAGACAAATGTAATGTAATATCTAAAACAATTGCTTATTGTTTGTATTGTTACAAAAAAAAATAAAAGAAATAAGGTTTACCTTTACTAGGTAATAACTTAGGTTCCTCCAACAGACAGGCATCACCAGAGGAATAGTAGCCCAAATCAGTGTCCCCTTAGTGGAGCGTACGACTGCTCTTGCACATTATCTCTGACTGTCTCACTGGCACAGACTGTACTAATGTAATGGCCCTCCAGCACATCCAATAACTTCATTACGTGTAGTCCAAAGAGAGAATGTGTGAGATCCCCTTTTATAGACAAGGGAAAGTAGGAAACAGACACAATACATAATGACCAATAAGAACTTCAACCTTTAAATGGCAGTGGCTACTCCTATGCAATGTAGGGTAAGTTAACTCCTTGTATCCCTTTATATATGCAGTTTGGGATCCTTTGTGAGATTATTGGATGTTAATAGAAATGACTCTGCTGTGATACCATGAGTAGTACCTCCCTGTATCTCATATAAATACTTGGTGTTATACACATATATATACATAAATAAACACTGTCTATATTCAGATCACAATGAAAAGCAAAATATCTTATACAAATGCAGAACACAAACCCTTGACTAAAAATCTGGTGACCCTGAATTTGGCTTGACTAGAGGGCTCAGTGTTATTTACCCCTACTTTCCACTCCATGGTGTGTTATACATTGCTGAGCAAATTAAACAGCCAGATTAATTATTTATTCATTTTATATGGAATTTCCAGGGGCACATTTATTGGTCATCCTTTCATAAATATGCCCCTAACAGTCACTTACATGTATTTTAAAAAGTGGTGGAATTTTACTCTGGTCAATAAAATTACACTTGATGTTCTATAACCTATTAAAAGTGAACTGAAAGGTGAACCACCCCTTAAACTGGGTCCCTTAGTTAAAATGATCACCCAGTCATTACTAGGGGGTCACCCAACATAAATATGTCCCCTAGTGCTTCCAGGGGTTCCCTGTTTGACATTCGACAGTGCCCTCATGAATTATTCTCACCCAGTGAATATCAAAAAGTGACCCTTTTCCTACCCAGAATGCAGCATGAAGGGGCTCAGTGAATGTGGCAGTGAAGGTGTGTAAGTGTCTGATTGGCTCACTCAGCTCATAAAAGGACAGACGTCCGGCCTCATAATCCAATGAGATCCTGATTCTACTGCAGGAAGGGACGTGAGGTAACTCTGTGTCTTTACTGTCATGTACCACTGTATATTTATTATTCCATCTGCACAAACCCCAGGACTTGTTATTCTCCCCAATACATGACTCACCCCCTCCCCTCTCTATACTGGGATAGGCCACCCCTACCCCCCACTCCCCTGATTCACTGACCTCCACTTCCCAGTAATGTCGCCCTGAGGGGAAGTCTGAGGGACCTGAAATCTCTCTGGGGTTTGTGGGTGATGCTGGTCTGTCTGTGAATAGGAAACAGATTTCCTGTCTATTAATACAGTTATATGTTTATAAACTGTGTTTATATCCAGTAACAGGTCTGTAGCCTCCTGCCCATAGATCCTTCCCTTTACCCCAGTCACAATGGCAGCTAAGCCTGTGAGTAATGTCTCTGAGATCAGATCCACATCCAGATCCCCTACAGCAGGGACCTTTATATCATGTCTCTCTCTGCCCCCCTCATTATCTGCAGCTCCATGTGATTCCCGTTCCTGTAGGACAGTGAGTGGATCTGCCATGTTGCACAGCTCCTCAATGTGACGGATCTTCCTGGACAGCTCGTCCTTCTTTATTTCCAGCTGCTCCATCAGATCAGTGAGTGTGAGTGAGAGCTTCTCTTGTTCCCTGGAGATGTCACTCAGGGGTTGTTTCACTAGGGCTTCCAGTCTCTGGATTTGCCCCTCAGTTTCTTCTCTCTCTGTGCTCAGTTTCTCCAGAACTTTCCTCAGTTTCTCACAAAGCGCCCCATCCTTAGTTTTAAGTTTAGATGCCGAGAAGACTTTCGATAGGTTAAATTGATCAGATTTGTTCACTTTACTTGAATATATTAATCTCACAGGTCCATATCGACTTGCTCTACGAAATCGGTATAGTGTCCCTACGACTTATTTAAAATTACCAGTTTAATCGGAAAAGCCAATTCTAATTTCCAATAGGCTTCCCTCTATCACCTCTGTTATATGCTCTAAGTATTGAACCCCTAGCAGCAGCCATCAGAACTCATCCAGACATTTCAGGGCTTCAAGTACAATGAACTCAACACAAAGTGGACTTGTTTGCAGGTGATATTTTACTCACCCTAACCAACCCTGCAAATTTGCACCCGATTTTACTTAAATACGGCAGGTTTTTGGGACATAAATTGAACTTAAACAAAACAGAAGCCCTCCCTTTGCATATCCCCCAGAAAGTTTTAGACTCTTTGAAAGCAAATTTTAATTACAAATGGAGGACAGGCTCACTTCCATATCTTGGAATTCAGATCCCAGCTAATCACAATCAAATATTTAATTTAAATTTTAAACCTTTAATACAAAACACTAAGAACACATTTGCCCAATGGTCCAAAAGTACAATCTCCTGGTTAGGGAGAACTGCAGCCCTGAAAATGAAAATATTGCCAAAGTTTGTATATCTATTTACAACACTACCAGTGATACTACCTAGTAAGATATTGAAAGACATTCAAGCGCTGTTTCATCATTTCATTTGGGACCACCATAGACATAGAATCACTAAATCAATAATTCTATCAGCAGTTAGGCACGGCGGTCTGGGTGTAACTAATATACAGAAGTATTATGAAGCAGCACAATTGAGACAGTTATTAGCAGGGTCATATTGGTCATCACATCTAATTTGGACCCAAATTGAAAATAGTGCGACTATGGACTTCCATCTTGACTTAGCAATTTGGTCTACCACTGTGGCCAAACAAACCTTTACTTCATTGCTAACAACAACACAACTCACCGTGTCAATTTGGGAAAGACTTAAGCATAAAAATAAGATTCTGATGTTTTGGTACCACACTCCAGACCAGTGGCGTAACTACCAGGGGTGCAGAAGGTGCAGTTGCGCCAGGGCCCACTCCCCCTAGGGGCCCGCCCAGAACTTTGCGCCTCCATTGACTTTTTTTATTTTAGTTTTGTTTTTGCATTTTTTTTCGCTGTGCGGATGGGTTCCAGCACCACCCCTAGCCGTTGAATTGGAAGGGACGACAGAAAGGAAGCCCCGCCCACCTGCCTGCAGAAGCCCGGAAGAGGACAGCAACAGAGTGTGAGAAGTGATCTGTAGACAGAGGTCGGTAACGGAACGTTGCTTCCAACACCTACTTCCAGCAGCAGCAGCCGCCCACATACACAGAGGAGGGGCAGGCTGAACCGTCAGCCCACGCCTACAGCTCCCAGCTCCTTTCTTTATTCGTCAGCAGCGTGTAAGTTTAATGTGCCCCATGGGTGTCCGTCCCGTCCGGGACAAGGAGGACCAGCTCCCTGATGATTTCTTATTTCTCTCCCTACCCTTTTAATCCTGATAGTCCCGGGAGGCTGGAGTCAGGCTGGGGTGATTGTTTTAATTTGGGCCAGGCAGCTACGGCTCTTGTTAAGGGAGGGGGGAAAGGTGGTCTGGTGGGTGTCCAGCGACAGTCGCTGCTGTTCCTCCTCTTGCTCCGTTCAAACTGTGTTTGTCTAGGGTGATATCTTGGTGCATCTCATAAACCCTTAATAAAAGTTTCATTGCCCATCAGAATCGGAGCGAGGAGCAGGCCCCATGCACTTTAGCTTTTGCCATAAAACAAACACTCTGTGTTTCTTGTGCGGGATGCTTATGTGTTTCACGTGGGGGAGGTGGGTGGATTCGTTGCTTGTCAGACTGCAAGAGGAACAGCTAAATAATCTCATATTAGTAATTCTTAGTGAACTACCCACCCACACACTCAGTCCTGTTTAAAATTTATGGCAGGTTTCTTTCCAGATTCCCCCCCCCCCCCCAAGAAGGAGAAGATGGGTGAGAACTCTAACCTTAACTCTTTCCCTGTCTGCCATTACCTCTAAAAATGTGATGTTTATTTTTTATAAATGTGCTGAGGGTCATGTTTGGAGTTGGTGCAAAGCTCATTAACCATTTCGTTAAACAATGATTTTTCTGTTATGGTAATGCTTTCAATCTGCCCATTTTCTGCACTAATCTCTCTGGCATATTATGGGTTAATGTTTTATTGTCCATTTTTTACAGTGTTAATAAGACTTGGTGCAGTTAATATGATCATAATGCATTTCTATAGTGATCTTCTTGTCTTATATAGGTAATTATAGCTAAAGAGTGTTGTGTAGTCCATTTTGGGGGGTTTCAGGCTTTATTTTCACCTTAGGCCCTAATTTTGTTGAGACATCCTACTTATCCATGTACATATCAGGGTACAGCAAAAGCTGTAAGGGGTGGTGATTGTGGTTGCACTTTTCTGTTTGACGGGCCCCAGGGGTTTCTGTGTGAGAGACTTTGTGTTAGAAAACAGCTTTCCTTCAGTGTGGTGGACAGGCAATATGTATGTGTGTATAAGAAATGAGTGTGGGTTATATAATAGTAGCTGACTAGTCTTGGATAGACACTCTGAGTCTGCTCAAATATTTTTCCAATAGATTTTTACCTGTTATTGTGTTTTGTATAGTGCAGCACATGATCTCGTGATTTATACTCTCTACTTAAACTGCCCCCCTAGTTCTACAATTATGTAAGTTGTGAGTGACTTTATAGGTTTTGACAATTCATTTGATTTCCTACAAATGCGATACCAAGTTATTTGTATTCAGGCTTAGTCTAGAAATACAGATTGTTATTTGACTGATTACTTTGCCTCCCCCCTGGAAAATTTTCTGCGGACGCCCATGACATGCCCATTCCCCAGGGACCCTCAGGCTCTTTGGGCAACTGCCCTCAGCTCAGCTAAAGAGAAATGGTTCCTAGTGAGTGTCTCCACCACAGCCTGTAATCTGCTTCCCTTGTTGGAGCAATTTTACTGCACGATTTGGCGGTGCTAACAGCGCAGCGAGCGCACAATTTATCTGTCCAGTTATAGATATTAAACGTCACTATAAACTGCTCATCAAGAGGCTCTCATCCCTTACTTAATGGAATTCCTTGCAGAACAGCAGTCATTTATGAGACTATAAAGGGTAGTGGCAGACCCTCTAAGACTGTGACTGTGAGATAGCAGGTATAGTAGGGAGAGATGGTGTCTATAACTCTGGGAAGGGAGTGTGACTGTGGGATAGCAGGTATAGTATGGAGAGATGTGTCTATAGTAACAGTGGATAATAGTCTCTGGGAAGGGAGTGTGACTGTGGGATAGCAGGTATAGTAGGGAGAGATGTGTCTATAGTAACAGTG
Organism: Xenopus laevis; assembly: GCF_017654675.1. Taxonomy (NCBI): domain Eukaryota; kingdom Metazoa; phylum Chordata; class Amphibia; order Anura; family Pipidae; genus Xenopus; species Xenopus laevis. The sequence goes on from NC_054385.1 coordinate 134,681,930, forward strand.
GGGATAATAGTCTCTGGGAAGGGAGTGTGACTGTGGGATAGCAGGTATAGTAGGGAGAGATGGTGCCTATAGTAACAGTGGATAATAGTCTCTGGGAAGGGAGTGTGACTGTGGGATAGCAGGTATAGTAGGGAGAGATGGTGCCTATAGTAACAGTGGATAATAGTCAGTGGGAAGGGAGTGTGACTGTGGGATAGCAGGTATAGTAGGGAGAGATGGTGTCTATAGTAACAGTGGATAATAGTCTCTGGGAAGGGAGTGTGACTGTGGGATAGCAGGTATAGTAGGGAGAGATGGTGTCTATAGTAACAGTGGATAATAGTCTCTGGGAAGGGAGTGTGACTGTGGGATAGCAGGTATAGTAGGGAGAGATGGTGTCTATAGTAACAGTGGATAATAGTCTCTGGGAAGGGAGTGTGACTGTGGGATAGCAGGTATAGTAGGGAGAGATGGTGCCTATAGTAACAGTGGATAATAGTCTCTGGGAAGGGAGTGTGACTGTGGGATAGCAGGTATAGTAGGGAGAGATGGTGCCTATAGTAACAGTGGGATAATAGTCTCTGGGAAGGGAGTGTGACTGTGGGATAGCAGGTATAGTAGGGAGAGATGGTGTCTATAGTAACAGTGGATAATAGTCTCTGGGAAGGGAGTGTGACTGTGGGATAGCAGGTATAGTAGGGAGAGATGGTGTCTATAGTAACAGTGGATAATAGTCTCTGGGAAGGGAGTGTGACTGTGGGATAGCAGGTATAGTAGGGAGAGATGGTGCCTATAGTAACAGTGGATAATAGTCTCTGGGAAGGGAGTGTGACTGTGGGATAGCAGGTGCGTTTTAAGAGATTTCTTGAAAGCAGAAAGGTTGGGAGAAAGTAGGTCTTGAATGCGAGCATGTGAGGAGGTAATGAGAGAAGAGTTGAGTAGCAGGTCAGTAGAGGAGCGTAGTAAGCGGTGGGGTGTATTGCAGGCCAATGCGTGGGGGGGTAGGGGGCCCAGTTTTAAATTTCCGTACCAGGGCCCTTAAGGGACTAGTTACGCCACTGCTCCAGACAAGCTTCATAAACTCTTTCCAGACTCGCCCTCTACCTGCTGGAGAGGCTGTGGAACACCAGGAACACTGGTACATATTTTCTGGGACTGCCCGACTATCCAGCCTATATGGAGGGAAATAGCCAATCTCCTAAGCCGGATCTTTTCTTGACAGATCCCACTGGACCTTGCTACAATGCTGTTGGGGAAACCTTTGGAAAATCTCCTTAAAAGTGGCCAGTGGCCTGGATTTCCCGAATGTACTCACCCCAGAAACATGCTTGCTAGGCCTTATTGAGAGTCACTTTCCCTTAATAAAACTAGATCTTTGGCCATAGTACTACTATTATATGCTAAAAAGTTAATTGTCATGAACTGGATGGGAAATAGTGCACCTGTAGTGGACCAGGGGGTCAATCTTGTTAATAAAATGCTCCATGCTACTAGGCTCACTTATGAAAGCCGAGGTTGCCCTTCCAAATTCGAGAAGCTGTGGTCCCCCTGGCTAGATATCCACCCAATGGAGAATGAGAACCAGGGATAATCATATAAGACCCCTGACGGTTAGATTCTTGTAATACTGGAATTCTGCTTAACATATACGCAGAGCAATGTCTGTTGTGATAATTACTGTTATACCTTAACACAACCAGATGTACACTTTTCTTTCTTCCCTTTTTTTTTCTTCTCTTCCATGTAGAGTGTGTGTTATTGAAATTCAATAAAATACAACCTTTAAAAAAAAAAAAAAAAAAAAAGTGGCCAGTGGCATAACCTCTCACCGGTGGGCCCTGGTACAGCATGTGCATCTGGGCCCCCCTGTTGGGCTCTCCCCCCTATGAATCGTGCAAGCTGTAATATCTCCCCCTGCACAGCCTCCTGTGATAACCATTATTGTGGCGATTGCACCCCCTGCACCCCTGGTAGTTACACCACTGAAAGTGGCCAAAGCTTAGTTAACCAGATACTTACAGCCATTGCCAGCAAATGGAAAACTACAACTGCACCTACCCTAGCGGAAATAATTAAAAGGGAAAATACCAATAAGATATTCAAACATGGCATTGTCACTCTCCATAATAAACTGGAAAGATACAAGGACATACTGTATGGGAGCTGCATTGTCCAAACATGGGATTGCATGAAGGTAAGTAACACCCAGCCGCCAACTGCCCAATAGAGCCAAACTGTAAAAAAAGTGATTGTCTCTTAGATATATATATATATTGTAGGAACAAGCATCCAATATATATGCATGTTAATAATTTGCATTCAGACACCATCATACATTGGGCCAGATTCAGTTGATGAGAAAAGTGTGCTGCCCACTGTATATTTTTCATTGTTTATATGCACATACCTTGCCACCTAGTGACCAATATTATATTGCAACTGTTTTATTTCCTTATTTGCAAAACCCTCCCCTTCCCCTTCCTCATGTGTGATGTCACTTCCTCCAATCAACCACTTGTGTCGCTGCCTTCTATGAGTGAGGAGCTGCTCCAGAGTTTAGGAAGTGAAATATTCCTTTTAACCTCCAGCATTTGTCCCTCCTCTCCAAATAAAGAAGCTTTGTGGTTTCCAAGTCCCTGGTGAGTGCAGGTATCTGGCAAAGTTTGGCCTCAGAGGTTGTTACAGCTCCATACAGACCAGGTACGGAGGTCCCACTGGAAAATCAGTCACTATCACAGCAATTGGGGTTAGTATAAAAAGCTTATCTCTTGATTCAATTCCAAGTTGTCCCATAGAGCCAGATACAATTCAATGAGAAAAATGTCACTTTATTAAACTCTATGGAAAATAATTGGAACTGAATTAAAAAACTCAATGGAACTGAACTGAATGATAAAAACCTGGAACTGAATTAAAAGAACATTTTTTTCTTCTCAAAGTGAATCTCACCCATAAGTCTTCCTGTGATGAACCATAAAATAACATCTGGCTCTGGAATCTGGATTTAAAATACAGACCATTTTAAATTTCCATTAACCGTTTATCTTTTTTTTAATGTAAGATTTACAATGAATCTGTTTCAATCGGCACTCTCGTTTCCCAGTAGCAGATTTTTGAACCCTCGCTTGATAGAATTCCCAGCAGCAAAGAGACACCACCTACGATTGTATCACTTGGAACAGTTTAGAGAGTCAGTAAGTTGGTTACCGATCCTGCACTGGGAAATACAAGAATAACAAAATGATGGGTTGAAATAAAAGTGGAAAGTAATTTAAAGATGTTTAGTGAGTAGTAAAATGTTTAGCAGCAAAGAATATGCCCATAGACTTCAATGTATTGTAAAAAAAAAAAAAAAGTTGTGCAAAAAAAAGCCCATTGACTTTAATACATTTTGTGAATCTTCACCATTTTTTGATGAAGTGAAACAGAACAGATTTGCCCATCACTTGGCTAAAGAATTGTCAAGTGTGTAGATGAGACAATAATGACGGCAGAATAGAAACATCATGTTATATTGAAGAGAAATAGAGGCCAATCTGCTCCCTGACAAGTTACCAGGACATGCCCAACACTTCTCTCATGCCCACGACACCATAATCATGAGTAGATACTACTGGGAGCAGAATGGCACAGCTTCTTGGCTTAACTAATAGCTAAATAATCACTGGCTGTGACCAGTAGAAATGTACAGAATTCACTATATAATAACCCCACATTATTTCCCTGCAAGAGTTTCAAGTTTCATATTTTAATTGAGTCCAAAGTCCAAGCAATAAACTTGCCTCTCCCTGTGTGAGAGGAGAGAGAAAACATCTTCCAGGTTCCAGCAATGGCGGCTGCTGATCTGAGAGCTGAACTGAGCTGCTCCGTGTGCCGAGAGATTTATACCAACCCTGTAACCCTGTTGTGTGGCCATAACTTCTGTCTCATCTGTATTGAGAGAACATGGGACTGGCAGAAGAGTATAGAGGAAGATCCCTCCTGCCCTGAATGTAGAAGGACATATAGAAGGAAACCTGAACTGATAAGGAACCTGAGGCTGAGGAACATAGCAGAGCAATTCCTTTCTACTGACCCACAGCAGGATGGGACTGGGACCTCTGGAGACTCAAAATGCTCCTCACACAACAAGATCCTGGAGTATTACTGCTGTGAGGAGTCTGTGTGTGTCTGTGTGTCCTGCTGCCTTGTGGGAAAGCACAGGGGCCACAGGGTGGAGCTGCTGAGTGAGGCCTCTGAGAAGAAGAAAGAGAAACTGAGGAAAGTTGTGGAGAAACTGAGGCCAGAGAGAGAGGAGACTGAGAGAGGAGCCCAGAGACTGCAGGAGCGCAGGAGAGAAGTGGCAGAAAAAGCAGCCGGTGAGACAGAGAGAGTCACTGCCCTGTTTAGAGACATCAGGGAACAGCTGGAAGCCCTAGAGAAGCGACTCCTGAGTGACATCTCCAGCCAGAAAGAGAAGCTCTCACTCCCACTCACTGATCTGATCCACCAGCTGGAAATAAAGAAGGACGAGCTGTCCAGGAAGATCCGTCACATTGAGGAGCTGTGCAACATGGCAGATCCACTCACTGTCCTACAGGAACGGGAATCACATGGAGCTGCAGATAATGAGGGGGGCAGAGAGAGACATGATATAAAGGTCCCTGCTGTAGGGGATCTGGATGTGGATCTGATCTCAGAGACATTACTCACAGGCTTAGCTGCCATTGGGACTGGGGTAAAGGGAAGGTGGATCTATGGGCAGGAGGCTACAGACCTGTTACTGGATATAAACACGGCTGGGAATCATTTATCTGTATCAGAGGACAGAAAATCTGTTTGCTACTCACTAACAGAACTACATTACCCACAATCCCCAGAGAGATTTCAGGTCCCTCAGACTTTAAGCAGCAGGAGTTTCCCCTCAGGGCGACATTACTGGGACATGGAGGGCAGTGAATCAGGGGGCTGGGGGATAGGGGTGGCCTATCCCAGTATAGAGAGGAATGGTGGTCATTCCTGGATTGGGGATAATAACAAATCCTGGTGTTTGTGCAGATGGATTAATGCATATTCAGTTACATATAACAGGGAATGGACACATTTACCCCACGTCCCTTCCTGCAGTAGAATCAGGATCTCATTGGACTATGAGGCCGGACGTCTGTCCTTTTATGAGCTGAGTGAGCCAATCAGACACTTACACACCTTCACTGCCACATTCACTGAGCCCCTTCATGCCGCATGCTTGGTGTGGGATGAAAATGCCTGTTTGAAAAATATGAGTTAGTCACTGCCAACTGCCCAACATGAGGAAACCCATTCCCAGAGTTGCCCATATCCATATGATGCATGGATAGGTGGGCAGAGTTTCAGCAACGACTTCACAAAGAGTCATCACTTTAATTAAGAGACTCAAGTAATTCAATTTATTCCCAGTTAGAATTATGTTGTATGTTTTTTACATTTTTGAAAACATCCCTAACTTCTTCTTCCCTCTCCCCTGGAATATGTTCCTGTTCCCTGTGCCTGTGCCTGTGCCTGTTCTGGTGCTGATCATGTGCCAACTTCATCATAATTACTGACATTTATTTCCAACTATTTGCATATACAGAATCTGAATTACATACAGTTATATGTCCCGGGGGGAAGGGGGATAATATTATTCATTTATTTTGATTCATTATACAGTATAGATCTCTCGCTTCACTCTTTTATATACTGATTTATATTTATATATATTTACTGCTGTAACTAGGGAAGCACCAAATCCTGGTCTGGATGTGACCAAATTTTAGCACTTTTTGTAGGACTTGGATTTGGTGGAGTCGTGAGTGTTCAGCACAACCCAAATCCAAACCTTTATAGAGGAATTAAATCTAAGGAAAGAATTAAGGGCCACACATGTTATTTTATGCTGTTATGTGAAAACCTATGAGCAAGATTCAATGGGGCACATTTAAAATCTAAAAGGAATAAAAGTAGAAACCTTTCTCACATCTTTCCTAAGCAGAAGAACATCAGCCTCTTTCTTTCTCCTGACAACTTCCTTGACTACTTGCTGGTCAGACTGGTGGGAAACTGACCAGCAGGTGGTGCTGTTGTAACACAATTCATTCATATTAATAGTACATGTATCCCTTAATATCTTGGAATTAAAACAAAATAAATAATGAATGTACATAGCAAAATTTCTTAGAATAGGCCCCTCATTCATTTTACATCCACTTATTTTTAAATGTTTACTTATCCTTTAAAGAAATCAGATCCACATTATACCACAGCTTAAAAATCGGACTGCATCAAAATTGATTCATAATCAGCCCTGTAGCATCAGCTTCAATGAAAGATGTGACCTTACTTTCTACTGGATGATTTCCCAACCCCTAAGCTTCACTTCCCAACAGCCCAGAGCCCACTGAGCATGTGCAGAGTCACTGACACACAGAAGATGTCTAACAAGATCTAAGATGGGGGGCTGCTGGGGGAAAGAATTGAAGGGCTGGATTATTATTATTATAGGGGTGTTGCACCTCTGGGCTGGTACAGTATATAACATACAGCATTTCTAACCAGAGGCTTTTTTAGGATTTAGTTTTCCTTTAAAGTCATGTAAAGTCATTGACTGAATGTGACCTTTTTATTTCCCTCAACTCTGAATATTGACATTAGGCTTTGGATTCAGTCAGATGTAAAAATGATGGACTTGGTACTTTGCTATTTTTATGGTTTACAACTCCCAGCAACTCCCTGATGCCTGCTCTAGGACGTGAAGTAGTAAAATACAAAGTGTACAGTTACAAATGAAGAGGAATGTGTATATGAAATGAATCTGTAGTTTATATGAGCTGCTATAAATAATTCTGAATGATTTCTCTATGTCTATAATGAACTTGTAGTGGGAGAGAGTGGGGGTACCAGTAACACTACCAGGGGCAGAGACCTAATGCCCCCATTTGTGTAAGTGCCCCCAACTGACAGTTATTTACCATTAAAGAGAACCTGTAACCCACTATGAAAATCTGTCTAATAAAATGAATTTTCTAATTAAAGATGAAGCCCAATTAGTTTTTCTTCTACACACACTTGTTATATAGTTACATTTAATATGTCAGCTGTCAATCATGTATTGTCCCTCCTCTCTGTGCCTCTGGTATAACAATCACTTCCCAGAATGCACCTCCTCTGACTCCTCTCCCCCTCCCTCCTCACTGGGGTAATTATTGGTGACCCTGCTGTGAGTACAGGGAGAGTTAGGGGACAAATTCCCCTCCAGCTTGTGTGCCCCTCACTCCAGATAAAAAGTGCAGATAAGTATTACATATCTAGGCATAAAATTTGCAAGCCATCACACAGATATCTACCAGCTAAACATAAAACAAGCCATCTCCAACATCCAGCATGACCTAGATAAATGGAAAACGGCAAACATCTCCTTTTTAGGCAGAGCACATTTAATCAAAATGATATATTTCCCAAAAATACTTTATAAGATCCAAATATTACCATTTTACCTCAAACGCAAAGACCTAAAACTAAACAATAAACTTTTCAGGGACTTCATTTGGAAAATGAAAAGGCCCCGAATAGCCCTACTAAAGCTACAGCAACAAAAAATGAATGGAGGTATTAACTTTCCCAATATTGAGGATTATAATGAAGCTGCATTGTTGCGTCATGCTGGTGACTGGATATACAATACTACCACATACAGCAACTTAGACCTAGAACAAGAGCTTATGGATACTACATACTTAAATCCCTTACTCCACCTCCCACCTAATGAACTCACACACAACCAAAAAATTAACCCTCTCTTTATGGGCACTTATAAAGCCTGGAGACACGCCCGACATAAAGGGAATACCACACAAGTCCTTTCCCTATATCTACCTTGGACTGGTAATAAACAATTCCCAAATGGTCTATTATCTAATACGTTCACTACCTGGCGAAACAATGACATCTATTGCATAAGAGACATACTCACTAGCACACTAAATGTCATGACACACGCGGAAGCATCCGCTAAACACCCGATTCTTTGCAGACAACATTTCCACTACTTACAAGCTACCCACTATGCGAGGGAGGTATTACGTAAGATGACAGAGCAAGACATATCTAATCCATTAAACCATATATGGAAGGGACCCAACACACCACGCTCCACTTCCTACATTTACAAACTTACAAGAACAAACCTAGACCCATTGGAAAATGACTCCTCTTTTGGAAAATGGACTGACATAATTTCAGGAACTTCAACATCAGACATTGTGAAAATGCACTCTCATTCAATGCACCTAATACCATTCAGTCAATATCAGATCATGACCCTGCAAATACTACACCAATCCTACCTGACCCCACTAAGACGGTTCAAAATGGGATTGCTAGCCAGCCCATCGTGTTTGCGATGCTCAACAGCTGATGCCTCCTTAATTCATTGCATGTGGTCATGTCCAATTATCAAAACCTTCTGGTTGGAGGTATATGAATATTGGCATTCATTGACCAAAAAACAATTCGAACCTGACATCGAATGGGCTCTATTTAGTAAACTTAAGAACACCCAACAAATCACCAGGGCCGATAAAGCTCTAGCAGAACGGTTAGCCGCAGCTACTAGGAAAGCTATATTACAGGAATGGTTATCACCCAACCCACCCTCCATGAATTTAGTAAAAAATAAACTGCATTTCCTATTCCACATGGACTGGCTGGAAGCATCCATACACAAAATATCCCATACCAGCAAATTCTTTGACATATGGACCACTTATATCCTGAATCTCCCCCCTGACATAAGAAAACTGACGGTTTCCACATTCTACAGAACCACGTGGTACGACCTAGAAAGCCTCCGAGGAACTAACCCTCTTATCCTAGCAATACGGTCTGAATAAAATGGATATACTAGCTGCCTCCCAGGATTCACGGACACATAGATAAAGGAAAACGTATAAATGCCCTTTTTAACAAGGGCGAGTAATAGGCATGACTGATCTAAATGTTTTATTTTATGTTGTTGTTTTGTTAATAATTATTAGGATTTGAATATAGCAGAGGTCTCTCATAGTCACCTAGACAGAATTAGTGGCGAATTTATAAGTGTGACCGCCACTACCAAGTTTGCTATAATATGTTCATATTCTCTGAAAACACGCAAACAAAACAGGCTTTGCTCAAAATGCTTTTATTCTTGTTTAATGAATGTTCAGCTTGTAACGATGAGGACATCACTGTGTGAATGCACATTTAAATCTGTGACGAGACTTCAATAAAAAACAAATTTAGGGGGGCGTGGCCTGGACATGGAGGGATAGAGACGCGCTTTGCTGTGGCTCCGAGGTCCGTGACCAATATAAGCTGTGAATAAGCATACGAGCGAACATATCGTTGGCGATGGGCAAGCATAAAAAGGCTAAAGGTGCCCCGGGTCAGCAATCGGCTCTTGATAAAAGCGCCATCGCGCAGTATTTCCACAAACAGCACCGAGCGGGTGCGGTCCCCGGCTCCCCCAAGATGGCGGCGAATGCGCAGGACGTGGATCAGGCGGACCGGCAAGGCCGCAATCTCCATACTCCTTCTCCTGAGGCCTCAAGAGGAGCTTGGTCTCCCCCTCTGACGTGGGATTCGGATCCTACCCCGATATCGGCGGTGAGTAATACGCCTGCTAAAGCCCATAAGCCTAAGCCACAGAGGGCCTCACCTGCCAGACTGCGATTAGGCCCGGAGGCCCGTTCCGGCTGTATTTCCCCGGGATCCACCTCTGATGAGGAAGAGGACTGGGACCTTAGAACCCACTTGCGTTCCTTGCCCACAAAAAAGGACATGGAGCAATTAATCCAAAGAATTGAGGAATCTCATAAGGCCGATATGCAGGAAGTTAGAGCAGACCTGCTTAATATGGCGACTCAAATTGCCGAGATAGAACAAGCAGAAGCCACAACACTGACTATGGTGACTCAGCTGCATACCATAGTGCAAAAACAGTCTGCCCAACTATGTGACCTTCGCTCCCATGTGGAGGACCTCGAAAACAGACAACGTCGTAATAATGTCAGGATCAGAGGCCTCCCGGAAGCTCGTGATCACGAGGACCTTAGAGAGAATGTGAAACTAATATTTAATAAATTGCTGGACAGATCTTCCACGGATGCAGTGACACTAGACAGGGTGCACAGAGCGCTGAAGCCCAAGAATATGGACAGTAATATCCCTAGGGATGTCATCTGCAGAGTGCATGATTTCACTTTGAAGGAATTGATCATGACCGCGGCAAGGCTGAACCCTAAATTTGAATATGAGGGGACTCATCTTTGTTTCTTCCCGGATCTTGCCAGGGTCACTCTTTACAAAAGGAAGTTGCTCAAACCTCTCCTGATGAAACTCCAGGAGCAAAAAATCCCCTACAGGTGGGGTTACCCCTTCCAGCTAACAGCCAAGGCGCAAGGAAAAAGCGCTACTTTAAAATCTCCTAAGGATCTGCCAGGGTTCCTCAGCACGTGGGAAATCCCTGAAATTGCAATCCCGGATTGGGATGAGATGTCACTGCCACAGTTGCCCCAAGGATCCCAATGGCAAGAGGTACGGAAAAAGCGCAACAGGGCTCCCGCTTCTCATCCAGCGACACCAAGGAAGGCCAAAGAGGTTCCCCCTCCAACCTGAGTTCCTCTAATGTTGCTTTTGATGCACCTTTTTTTGTGGATTACAAAAGTTGTTGAGTTATGATTAGCTCGTGCAAAGTTCGCTTTTGCGTTGGAAATTTTTTGCACAGGACCTCCCCACAGTTTTTGGCCGTGTTATGGCTTCATGTCCACTCTACTCCCCCCACAGGAACAGTGTCCTTTTGTCACCCTATTGGACGCAGGGGAAGTTCCGGGGACATTGTTTCTCCCACCTGGACACAGAGGTTGCCCCGTAGGGCATTCTACGTCCGACGTATTGGGATCCCCGGTTCCCCATCAATGTTGGTTGCTTAATTTTTTCTTTATTGTTTTTCCTTCTCTTTTCTCTTTGTATTACATATTTGCTTTGAATTTGTTATTGCAGGCTTCTGATATGGGTATTGCATTTTACTGTTGGTTTTTGCTGCTGCGGTATTTTCAGGGGAGAGCTTTAATAGACCTGGGGGAAGCGGGGTTCCCCACCCTTTCTACCATCCAATTTCCCCACCCTTTCTACCATCCAATTATGACCCGGCTGATTTCGATGAACGTTAAGGGCCTCAACACACCACGTAAACGCTATTTGGCCTTGAGAGAAGCTAGACGGCTTCGGGCAGACGTGGTCTTTCTACAGGAGACGCACTTCTCCCAATCAAAATCGAATAAAATTTGTTCGAAGCTCTACCCCCAGGTCTATTATGCTTCGGGTCAAACTAAAAAAGCGGGTGTGGCTATACTCTGTAACAAAAACATAACTTTCTCACCATTGGAGATCATTAGGGATCCCGGGGGGAGATTCTTGATCATTAAGGGCATTCTGGATGGGATAGAAATCATTTTAGCGAATTTCTATTGCCCTAATGTTAACCAGAATAAGTATCTTGGGAAGGTGTTGGCAAAATTGAATTTTGCCTCGACTGTCCCGCTGATCTTGGCAGGGGATTTTAATATGGCCTGGTCGACACTTAGAGATAGGACTAAATCCACAATCCCGGCTGAGCATTTGGCCAAGAACTTTCGGAAACAGATTAGATCCCAGAAATTGTACGACCCCTGGCGTATCCAACACTCAGTAGATAAAACTTATACGTTCTACTCCTATCCCCATAACACACATACACGAATTGACTATATCTTTCTGAACCAGTCAGCTATGGGTCATATTCATGTGACTAAGATACATCAGATCACTTGGTCTGATCATGCCCCCATTGAAATAGACATTCATTTGACCCCCAGTAAGCCTAAGGTATTCTCGTGGAGATTAAATGACACGTTATTGAGTAATGAGCAGATCAAAACGCACATCGGTGATTCCTTGAGGGACTATTTCTCACTTAATAAGGGGTCGGTTTCTTCCAGTGCTGTCCTATGGGAGGCTCATAAAGCCGTTATTCGGGGTGAGTTCATAGCCCAAGCCACTAATTATAAAAAGACAACCACGGCCAAGAGAGTGGAATTATTAGCAGCCCTGAAACGTGCTGAGACACAATTGTACACCAGACCCACCGTCCCGTTGCTAGCTAAAGTGGTAAACTATAGAAATCAAATTAAACATTTGGACATAGCACACGTGGAAAAATTGATGTCTTGGACTAAACATACCTACTACGAGTTTGGGAACAAGGCCCACACACTATTGGCCAAGAAACTGAAAAATCAGCAGTTGGCACGGGGCATAATGTCTATCAGAAACAAACAGGGCCACCTGGAACATACCACTGACAAGATAACTGACACCATTTATCAGTATTACAAATCATTATACAATCTAGACCCCCACTCGCGGGATAATGTGACTCAGCTCAGGGAGACGCTTAAAAGAAAGATTAGTAAATGGCTTCCGCACAATACGCTACCTTTTCTGCAGGATAGGGAGGTCTCCCCCCTTAATAGAGTAATTACTGACTCTGAAATTGCGCAAATTATCAAAGATGCCCCTGGGAAAAAGACACCTGGCCCAGATGGGTTTTCCTATGGTTATTATAAAACATTCAAGGATATCCTTCTCCCTCACTTGCAAAACTTGTATAATGATTTTCTGGCTGGTGACAGTATTCCCAAATCTATGGCTCTTTCTCATATTACTTTGATTCCCAAACCGGGGAAGGATCCCCTTGAATGTTCCAACTACAGGCCAATATCCTTAATTAATGTGGATTTAAAAATCTTTAGCAAAATACTGGCCAATCGATTGGCCCCCCTTATGCCCCGACTTATAGATGATGATCAGGTGGGCTTCATACTGGCACGACAGGCGGGAGATAATACCAGAAGGACTATTGATCTCGTAGATATTGTTAATACTGCACCCCAACCAACCCTACTTCTAACTCTTGATGCCGAAAAGGCCTTCGACCGTCTTGATTGGAATTACATGATTTCTCTTTTGGAACTTATGGGCTTTGGGGGGAGTTTCCTCAGGGCGGTCGAGGCCTTATATAGTGTTCCCACAGCTGCGGTGAAAGTGAATGGCTCCTTATCTAGGGAATTTCAGATTACCAATGGGACCCGACAGGGTTGCCCTCTTTCACCCCTTCTCTATGCCTTGTGCATAGAGCCCTTGGCTTTGGCCATAAGGTCTAATTCTGATATTAGGGGAATTCAATTTCACCAAAAAACATACAAACTGTCCCTATTCGCGGATGATGTCCTTTTAACGTTGACACAGCCCTATACGTCCCTCCCAAATCTTCATAAAACACTTCAGGAATATGGTATTCTCTCTGGATATCAGATAAATTCACATAAAACGGAAGCTCTACCGCTCCATTTCCCTCCCCTTATGTTAAAAACACTCCAATTAAATTTTAATTATTCTTGGAAGCTAGACTCTATTAAATACTTGGGCATCAATATCACTACAACATATGAGGTCCCGGATGTTAGGAATTACTACAGGGCTTGTCAACTTAGGCAGATAGTTCATTGGACGGCTCTGAACCCTCCAAACAAATGGACGGAATTAGAAGGCTTAGCGGTGCATCCCCTTCATTTAACTAACCTTATATGGGGTTCCAACCAGACACTTCATAGAGTGTCGCGCACACTACACACAATCGATTTCATGAGAAAGATATGGAAAGTGGCCCAAACACAACATGCTTTGCAATCTGTGTCCTCCCCACTGCGTAGTGTACTTGGGAACCCGGGATTTGTGCCCGGCCTGAACTCAGATTTTAAGGATATTTGGGGCCATCCAAAAATTTTTCATTTACAACGTATCTGGGATGTTGCCAAGCACAGACCCCTTGACCTAGTGACTTTACAAACTAAAGCGGATGGCATAACTATCCCACTTTACCAATACTTACAGGTTTCCCATTACTTGAGGTCTCAAATGAAAATGTTCTCTGCAGGGGGTTTGACACCGTTTGAGCAAATCTGTCGGAACGGTCCGGGACAAAAGAAAGCTATTTCTAGTATTTATGGGTTGTTGGTAAGTCTCCCTACGACAGATTTCCCCAAACATGATTACATGACATACTGGGAACATGTGTTCCCTGCTGATGTGAGTCTCACTACGTGGGAAGCTATTTGGGACAATGCGAAAAAGTCTTCTATTTGTGTTCAATACAAGGAAAACATATATAAAATTCTGTTTAAGTGGTATTATACTCCGGAGAGGCTCCATAAAATTTATCCCACTACTTCGGATAGATGCTGGCGGAATTGTGGGCAATTAGGTTCTCTGCCACACTTACTTTGGGATTGCCCCGTAATTACCCCCTATTGGGAGGAGGTGAGGGAGCTTCTCAATAAAGTCCTTCAGGTGACTGTTGAAAAGGATCCTTGGACATTTCTGCTGGGGAAACCCGATTCTACCTTTGTTAAGCCAGTTAGGCGGTTGATGAATCACATTCTGTCTGCAGCTAGGAGATTGCTCTGCCAGAAATGGAAACAACCCAACAAACCCACTATAGAGGAGTTACAGAATAAGATTGTGGAAATAAAGCGTATGGAGTACCTCTCAGCACTTAGCAATATTTCGATGCCCATCTATACCGAGACATGGAGCTCTTGGGTCGCCTGCTTCCCTGTAGATTGACACGTTTTGTAATTGTCCGGCCGTTCCCCACCTGCCCTTCCTTTTAAATATGATACTGGAATAATGTCCTATGCCTGCTCTTATGGTTTTGATTTTGTTTTCTTTTTTACTTTTGTCTCTTTTTCTGCTTTTTCTTTTTTGTCTCTCTCTTTCTGTTATATCAGTATGTATGCAATTTCCAACATAGACAAATCTGCAATGTGTGCAGTACTCTCATGCCTATTTCGTGTGACTTTTCTGGATTGTCATTTTATCTATGTGAAATGCTGTCACAGATGCTTACTGATATTTGTTGTTCAAAATACTGAAAATAAAGTGTTTCAAAAAAAAAAAACAAATTTAAAATGTCCTGGGGAACATTGAGCCCCAACATTAGTCCCTGACTGGTGAATGAGCTTCAAGTTAGGGGTTAGGAGGGGCAGCAATGTGACACCCCATGAATACAATACACAGGGGCACAGAGTGTTCTGCCCCACATCAAGGGTTGAAGAATCATTACTACTTCAACAAGCTAGAATCTGTATAGCTAGTTACGTAACAGCGCCATCTAGCGGCAGTAGAAATCCACTGCAACCTATGTTTCTTACATTTGTATAAATAAAGTTCTTAATTATGCAACTACAGTGCATTGTGGGTGGCTAGTGCATTCTGGGAAGGAGAAGGGAGCCACCATACTGTTTACAGCACATTTGCATAGCTCTCCTAGCATTCCTGCTTCTTAAATCTCCACTACCCCACAGCCAGCATATCTGGTAAGAGTTATACAAGTCTGAGGATAGTCTGTTCTTTAGTGATGTTTTTATAGTTCTAATCTGCACTTAGTAGTTGATACGCTAGTAGATAGCCAGTCATGCGGCCTTATAGGTCGTCAGCCATCTTCAACATGTGCTTAGTGCTATTTAATATGTTCAGACATGCTGATTTAGAATGAATGCTGCTGTATATGTTATTCATATGTTTTTGCTATATACTTATACAAACCATTTGTATCTTTATAGTTTTACCACATGAACATACATCGACACACATACATCGATGCTCCTGTTTATTAATTGCAACTGACCACTTACAGTCAAACAACCTGTTATCAATAAACAAGTTAGATTACAAGACGGTCTGCTTATTTGGAAGACAGGGAAGGTTAAGCTGAATGTTGGATTGCACACTGTGAGAACGTGTATGAAGACAGAACACAGAGACTGCACCCATACATTTCATATGCAGAGCAAAAAGCCCAAGAAAGAACCATCATCCCTTGTCCAAATGTCTGGCCCCAAATCCCCCGACACCCCAGTAATTGTGACTCCTTTCCATTGGCCCCAGTGCAATATTTAGGGTCCCTTTGTGAGTCACAGACCAAATATTTCCAGGGTCAGCCCCCACCCTGTGTCTTTCACCTAAATCTCTGAGGCTCAGACTTTCCACTCGTTCAGATTAGACTTGTCCCTCCTCTTACTTCTCAAATACTGGTACAACTGGATAATGACACAAAGGGAGTAGAACTCATACGCTGAGCATTATGGGAGCTGTAGGCATCATGTGACAGAAGGAATAGAGACAGTTGCCTGTAACATAATTGTCATTTCACCTACAAATTCTCACTCCCCAAGAGTAAAAGAGATTGTGTTACTTGCTAAATATGTTATGATTTGTTTTCTTCTTTTTCTATTACTTTATTTTTTATTAGACCTTAAATACGGCTTTATTAATAGACTAATGTGCAGAGTAATAACATAGGGGAGCAGACATACCCAATGGGAACAATCACTGGCTCTGTATTGTAACATCTAATAAGACGTGTTCTAATAAATTGATTTACACTATGGGGATTATTTATCAAAATCTGAAAATTTAGTGAAAAATAGTCCGACCAAATCCACACAGATTTTTTCCCTATTTATCAATCCATTTTTCCGAGAATTTCCTGTGCAGGAAAAAACTAGATAAAATTGTTAAAAAAAATTATCCGATTTTTTCAGATTTTTTGGCTGAAAACCATGAAATCTTTGGATTATTGCACCAATCCCATCGCAGATCAGGATATTTTCAGGACTTCTCCCATTGACATAGTGTAAGTGAAGTTTATTTTGCTTGACTAACATCAAATAAATAGGATTTGGAATTAAAAAAACTATCCCAGTGCTGCCAATCAATTAGTCAACGAGGTGCAACTTCAAGGGCAGGGGTGTCATTTTGGGGCCTGACCCCCGAGAGGAAACGCTCTAATCCTCCTTTGTGACTATTGGGGGCAGATTGATCAAGGGTCGAATTTCGAAGTTAAAAATACTTCGAAATTCGGCCATCGAATTGGAATACTTCAATTTCGAATATCGAAGTCTACGTTTTTTTCATCGAATTTGGGTACCCTGCGGTCGAAGTAAAATCGATTCGAAGGATTTCAGCGATCGATCAAATGATATTTCTTCGACTTCCAAAAACGTAGAAAACTGCTCTAGAAGGTCCCCATAGGCTAACATAGCACTTCGCAGGGTTAATTTGGCGAGGTATTGAAATTAAAGTTTTTTTTAAAGAGACAGTACTTCGATTATCGAACCGTTGAATATTCAAACTATTTTACTTCGAGTCAAAGTTGAAGTCGTAGTATCCTATTCGATGGTCGAAGTATCCAAAAAATTACTTTGAATGTCTAATTTTTTTACTTTGAAAATTCCCTCGAATTCACTTCGACCCTTGATAAATCTGCCCCTGTGTGTGGGGGTCGTAGGTGCCCTGCAATCTTGATCTCCTCAGGAGTCACCCATGACCCCCCCACCCCAAATTGTGGGTTACACCACTGCACATTCCATTAGGTCCTACAGGCAGCACATCAAAGGTTAATATCCCATGCCTCCTGATAGGACAGGTAGTAAATAGTTAAACACAGCCTTTAAACCCCATAGAAAGCCCCTCCCATCATGGGAGCTGTGGGAACAGGCTATGGACGCGTGGGAACAGGCTATGGACGCGCATGTCGCAAAGGCAGAGCAGTAAGATGTTATTCGCATATCCATTGCGCATAAGCAGATTGTACCGGAGCGGAGCGGCTGAGGGAAGCTTCACTTCCGGGTATGACGCGCAATGACGTCACTTCCGGTTACATGCGCCGGAATGGCGCGGACGCCAAAAGAAAGTATTTGGGGCGCACTTACTAAAATAGTACTCCTTTTTCTGCTTCAGAGGTCTGAAAGGAGAGAAAATTGGCTGGATGCTACCAGGCTGGAGGCTCTGCAAAGAAAGGGAAAGGTATGCACATAGATACTATGTTATCTGTTACCTGTGAATGCATATTGAGATATATATATATATATGCACATATATATTCATTTTAGATGTCTAAGTCACCATCCAAGCGTCATCAAATGAAGCATAGATTATGTGCAGCATGCGAACAACCATTGCCAGATGAACATATTCAAAGACTATGCCTGACTTGTATGAAAAATACTTTGGAAGAAGATCAAGTGAAACAGTCAGAACACTTTATTGACTGGTTTAAAGGGATGATGTCACAGACTTTTGAGGAGATGAAACAAGCTGTGGGTCCTTCTACATCAGATACTTTAGACAGATACTTCTAAAGATTCACTGCTGTTTTTCTCTAAACAAAGAGCCGATACATTTCCTGTCAATCCAGTGATTAAGGAGATGATGGAAGCGGAATGGAAGGATCCTACCAGGAGGCCAGAATTGTCCAGAAGATTTAAACAAATGTTTCTATTACATAAGCAAGATATAGCATCTTGGGAAGAACCTCCTAAAGTGGATATTTCTATTGCTAGATTATCAAAAAGAACAACAATTCCAGTGGAAGACACAGCAGGGCTGAAGGATCCAATGGACAGAAGAGCAGATACATCGCTCAGAAGGTCACATATAACAGCAGCAGCAGTGGCAAAACCTGCAATTGCTTCAGTGTCCGTCTCAAGAACACTGAAGTGCTGGATTAACAATATAGAGGAAGATATTGATTCAGGTGTATCAAGAGATGAAATATTAGACTCGTTTAAATATATTAAGTTGGCCACAGATTTTCTTTGTGATTCTGCTGTAGAAATGGTAAAATTATCAGCAAGACTCATGGCATTATCAGCAGTGGGCCGTAGGGCTCTGTGGGTGAAAGCTTGGAAAGCAGACGTAACATCGAAAAACAGTTTGTGTTCACTTATTTTTGAAGCAGGAAGGTTGTTTGGAACCAAGTTGGATTCATTAATCAAGAGTCTCCAAGGTGAGAAAGCGAAAACATTACCACAAGACAGACCAAAAGGTTTCAAAAGACCATTTTTTCATCACAAATCCAGAAGTCGTTCACCCAGAGCAAAACAACCAAGATATGCAGCAAAAAATAGAGATTTCTTCAGAAGACCAAGACAGTATAAAGACAATGAATATGACCGAAATAATAGAAGACAATCTAAGACCAAAGATGGCAAGAACAGAAAGTTGGGTTTCTGACGCCAGGCCCTTTTTCAAAGAAGTAGGGGGCAGACTCTCTCTTTTTTACGACCAATGGGAGAGATCGACAACAGACGAATGGGTACTGAATATAGTAAGAGATGGATATCAGATAAAATTTTGTCATCATCCAATAAGCAGATTCTTACAGTCAGTGCAAAAAGAAGAAAATTTGCAGAGAGCTGTGGAAGAATTTATAGAGATGAAGGTGTTAGAAGAAGTTCCAGCACAAGAATGGAAGCAAGGAATCTACTCAAGAATGTTTCTTGTCCCAAAACAAGGAGGAAAAATGAGATTAGTAATAGATCTCAGATATTTGAACAAATATATCCAAAAGTTAAAGTTCAGGATGGAATCGATCAAGTCAGTGTACAGTATCCTCAACAAAGGGGATTTGATGGCCACAATAGACTTGAAAGATGCTTATTTGCATGTTCCGATTCATCACAACAGCAGAAAATTCCTCAGAGTGGCGGTGAAGATCAGAGGCAAGTTAAGACATCTGCAGTTCAAAGCTCTGCCATTTGGAATAACTTCGGCGCCAAGGGTTTTTACCAAAATAGTTGTGGTCCTAGCAGCAGCTCTCAGGAAAAGAGGGATATATATTGTTCCTTATCTAGACGACTGGTTTCTAAAGGCGTCAAGTCTAGAAGAAATAGAAGACCATCTGAAACAGACGATATATTTTCTGGAAGAACATAGATGGATTATAAACAAACAAAAGTCAAATCTTCAACCATCCACTTGTGTAAAATTTCTGGGTTTAATCGTGGATTCATTCAGAAGGAAAATAAGTCTTCCACAAGAAAAGATACAAAAGTTGATTCAAGAAACTCAACAACTGATTCAGACCAAAGTAAGTCCGATTCGTCAGGCAATGAGAGTCCTGGGACACATGATGGCGGCAATAGAAGCAGTTCCGTGGGCAAAAGCACGGATGAGATATTTTCAAAACTAAATACTGATGGCATGGAATCGGAAGAATTCAGGCTTGGACAGATTGATGAAAGTGTCAGTCAACCTGAAGAAGTCTTTGAGATGGTGGACAAAGATTTGCAACCTCAACAAAGGCTTATCGTTTCATCTTCCCCCTCCAGTGATGGTAACCATGGATGCATCCTTACGAGGATGGGGAGCCCATATGGGGACTCTTTCAGCGCAAGGTCTATGGTCTCCACACCAGAGGAAAACATCCTCGAATTACAGAGAGTTGAAAGCAGCGTGGAGAGCTCTGAAAGAATTTCAGAAGGAGATCAGCAACAACAATGTCCTAATTCAATCGGACAATATTGCTGTAGTTTCCTATATAAATCACCAAGGTGGTACCAGATCGAAGAAATTGATCAAACTATGTGTGAAAATAATGAAGTGGGCCCAAATGAAACTGATTCATATATCAGCTTTACACATCAGGGGAGTGAACAACAAATGGGCAGACAAGCTCAGCCGACAGACAATCATGCCGGGCGAGCGGTCCCTGAATCAGGAGACTTTCTGTCAAATAGTGAAGAGATGGGGTTACCCACAGATAGATCTGATGGCGACCAGACAGAATACCAAATGCAAGAAGTTCTGTTCGATTTACAGAAAAGACAGACCGACGCATTTGGATGCGTTCTCAATAAACTGGGATCACCGACTAGCATACATATTCCCTCCAGTTCCAATGATACAGAGGGTACTAAAGAAAGTGAAAAGGGACCAAGCAAAGGTAATAGCCATATTACCGGGATGGCCCAGGAGAGCTTGGTTTCCAGAGCTACTGTACCTCTTGAAGGGGAACTATTGGATACTACCATTGAAGCCAGATCTGATTGCACAGAAGGGGATATATTTCCCAGATCTCAGCAAACTCAAATTAATGGCTTGGTTACTGAACGCACGACATTACTAGAGCAAGGACTGTCACAGGAGGTAGTGGAGATAATGTTGCTAGCCAGGAAGAAGTCTACATCCAGTACCTATGAGAGAATTTGGAAAAGATACAATTCCTGGTGTGTTCAAAAACAATTAAATCCATTACAAACAACAATACCTCAAATACTTCAGTTTTTACAAGAAGGATTTGAAAAAGGTCTACAGCCCAGTACTCTGAAGGTGCAAGTATCTGCTTTGTCAGTGTATTTAAGTTTAAAACTGCAAAATCATACGTTCCTCCTTGGGACCTAAATCTTGTATTGAATAAATGTTGTGGAATACCGTTTGAACTATTAGATCAAGTAGAGTTGAAAATGTTGACTCTTAAGGCGGTGTTTTTAACAGCAATAACTTTGGCTAGAAGAGTTGGTGAGATACAAGCTTTGGGAGCAAAAGAACCATATATCAGATTCTGTCAAGATAAAGTATGTCTGAGGACCCTACCAGATTTTGTACCTAAAGTGCCCACATCTTGGTGTGTTAATGCTGAGATAAATCGACCTACTTTTTGTGCAGAACCCGAAAATGAGATACAAGAAAGTTTACATAGGCTGGACTTAAAAAGATGTTTACTAGTCTACTTAGACAAGACAAAAGTTTTCAAAAAGTCTGATCATCTTTTTATCCTGTTCAGTGGAAAGAACAAAGGGAAAAAAACTTCAAAAGCAACAATTGCAAGATGGATTAAAGAAGCAATTCTGTTGTGCTATGAGCTAGATGATATAAGTCCACCAGAAATCTTAAAAGCTCATTCAACAAGAGGAATGGCAACGTCTTGGGCAGAGAGAGCTTATGCTTCACCACAAGAGATATGTAAAGCGGCTACTTGGTCCAACCTTCATACGTTTGCAAAACACTACAAACTTGACATTGTTTCCATGCAAAACACAGCCTTTGGTAGCAAAGTACTCCAAGCGGTGCAGGAAAGAAACTAATAATGTCCCTCCCAAATTAGGGAAGCTAGTAAATTCCCTTGATGTGCTGCCTGTAGGACGTAATGGAATGGGAAAATTGGTATACTTACCATCGAAATTTTCCTTTCCATTAGTCCGTAAGGCAGCACAAATATACCCTACCCAAAAAAATATATTTAAGCATTGAGTGTGTGTGTTTATGATAATAAAGGAGCTAGGAAAATAACATGAGTGGGAGGGGCTTTCTATGAGGTTTAAAGGCTGTGTTTAACTATTTACTACCTGTCCTATCAGGAGGCATGGGATATTAACCCTTAATGTGCTGCCTTACGGACTAATGGAAAGGAAAATTTCAATGGTAAGTATACCAATTTTCCCATTATGTTGCTACGAGTCATTAATAATTATACACCACTGTTACTCACCTGACACACAGCCCAGACTACTGTAATAACACTCCCCAAATTAGCCCTGACACCCCAAAAGTTTATAAGTACCACTCGGGCTGTGAGAGAAGCACCAAACTGTCACATCAACCTCACTCTGTTACACACAGGCCAAAGTGTCAGTTTCCATCACTTCAGTAAACACTGAATCAGTAAAAAGGATAAAGTCATTTAAACACATGAGGGGTGATTTATTATTTGCCAAGTAATGAGTGCTAAGGGGTACAAGATACGGGGTACACCTAACACAATGCAATGCTAATTGTATCTAGGGATGACACCTTTTCTGGCCTCCTTATATTCTTGCCGTTTCTTCCTATTAATAACATTGGCATCAAGCATCATCTAAAATACCGACCAGGTGACAACCCTAATTGTAGCCCTTTGTGCACGTTGCACTAAGAGTCCAATCTATTCAAGAGATGCATTTTCAAATTTGTATTTAAAGGGGTGGTTCACCTTTAAGGTAACTTTTATTATGTTATAGAATGGCCAATTCTAAGCAACTTTTCAATTGGTTTTCGTTATTTAATTCGTATAGTTTTATAGTTATTTGCCTTTTTCTTCTGACTCTTTCCAGCTTTCAAATGGACGTCGCTGTCTCCTTCTAAAAAAACAAAAGCTCTGTAAGGCTACAAATGTATTGTTATTGTTACTTTTTATTCCTCATCTTTCTATTCAGGCCTCTCCTATTCATATTCCAATCAGATTCAAATCAAGACATGGTTGCTAGGGGAATTTGGAACCCTAGTTACCAAATTGCTTAAGCTGCAAATTGAAGAGCTGCTAAATAAGCCAAAAACATTCAATAATAAAAAATGAAAACAAATTGAAAAATTGTCTCAGAATTTCTCTCTCTACATCATAATAACAGTTATCTCAAAGGTAAACAATAATGTTTGACAGGAGTCAGTTTTATCAATGTAATCAAAATGACCCCACCATGTGTTCAAGTACTCTAGGCCAGTACTATAATAGTCACACTCTTGGGTAGTCAGCTTTGGCTTACAAGCCATCTTCTGCAGAACAAGTCCATGTGGCCTGAACCACAGATTGGGTGAAATGCTCATCCTTTGGTGCAGTCTCCCTATGAATTCATTCACTTACAATCAATGAAGACCCAACAGCAATTCCTTCTTGTGTTGTCAATAACATCATGAGAAAGAGGAACAGGATCAGAGAACTGTCTCTTTAATAAGAGGACATTTGTCTTCAGATAAGAAACAAAGATTTCAATGCTGGATAAAGGTCAAGGTTCTTACCAGGATTGCTAACAAAGATACCCACCTGCCGTTGCTGGAGCTAAAGTTTTCCTTCCACACTGGCCCAACAAAAGCACAAAATTCTTTCAGATGTTCAGCTCTAAGGGTCCTATTTACTAATATTTGGATTTCCTTTTTTTTCAATAATAATTAGATTCAATAAGATTCAATTAAAAAAAGTGTCTGGCACTCCATAAAGTCAAGATTTATTAAGCACAAAAAAAAATATATTGAAGAACTTCTCCAAGTGAAAGCAGTTGAGGTTCCATTGTCAGTGGGAGCGGCGCTGATCCTATTGGAATTTTTTTTAGTCAGTCAGACTTTTAGAGGTTTTCGGATTTTTTTTCTCTAGTAATTACCAGAAAAACTTGAATTTTTATTTGTTTGTTTTTCTACACTTCTTTTCCATTTTTTCTATTCTAATCTTTTAATAACTTTCATGCCATTCCTGGTTTTAGAGAAATAGAGTTTAATCGTGGTTTCAAAAAGCTCTAATACCACAAAAAGTCCACCTTTAATAAATGGGCCTCCCCCGTGATTATATAAAGATAGTCACTACTCAATGAATATCTATAAGGATAATTCCAACACAGGCATGTGTTCAGTTCGGCACAATGTGGGCCACATAACCGAGTGCCACAACATTTCTATTAAGAATAATTTTAGAAATAACATTATTGCCCTGTTTTCTTTTCAAGCCACTAGTGTTATCAGCAGATATGTCAATACACATTTGAACTTGGTTGTTTTGGCATCTTGTTGGTCTTCAAGAGTTTGGCTGTGAAAAAGCTTATTAGGGTCCAGCACAATCCTGCATTTGCACCACCATCCTCTTAGTAAGTTACCTCTTTCCAGGCTTCTAACTATCTTTCAAGATGATACTTGTGAGAATGGATGACCTGACTTTGAAGAAATCCAGCAAATATATCCTGCAGATAGAAATATATATAAGAACCACCTCAACAACACTCTGGCAGGTCAGATTCCTTGCACTACTTTAGATACTTACCTGTGTATTATCCAGGCTTAGAAATATCCAACATAACAAATGTGAGGAAAAGATGACCGGCCTTGAATTCTTGTAGAAGTTTGACTTTGAAGAAATCCAGCAAAAATATCCTGCAAATACAAAGATATGTTATACAACATCAGCAAAACTCTGTTGGCTTAGATTCCTAACACTGAATTAGAGACGTATCCCTTCATCCAAGCTTGTAAATATTTTTCAAGATGAAAAATGTGAGAAAATAGAACGACCGGGCCTTGAAACTCCAAAAAAACTCTAAAAACAGATACAGTAGCTCAATTTACTTTAGTTAATGAATAAGCAGTTACTGATAAGAGATGTTGGTGCAAATGCTGGAAGTGGCCAATTATTATTACACATGTCCAAGGAAGCAAAATAAAGACAAAAGATCCTCTAATGCCCTACACATGATCCTCTAGATCCTCTAATGCCCTACACATGATCCTCTAGATTCTCTAATGCCCTACACATGATCCTCTAGATCCTCTAATGTCCTACACATGATCCTCTAGATCCTCTAATGTCCTACACATGATCCTCTAATGTCCTACACATGAGCCCACCCTAAAACAAATGTGGCGTGCCCCTCAAATGATTGGGAAAGAAATGTTAACACAACAATCTTTAAACCAGCGTTTTTTAGAATTTTTATGATTTGCCGGCAGACAGGATATGATGTCACTGACATAAGATTGAGGAGGATGAAGCTTCATATTATCAGTTCACCAGGTCTAAGGTGGTGAAGGAGTCGCTGGTGCAAGAGGTAACGTAATGGAAAATTGGTATTTTAGACGATTGATCGTGTGAGTGAAAATCTGCCTGGCGATAGGGTGTGAAACTCTGATAACGATAAACTCTTTCACTAGTGAGTTGTCCTCTACGTCTGTTAGTGAATTGGCGATGTCCCTGCGGGTAGGATTTCTGGCAAATTTTCACTAGCGACGTCCACTTCACTCTTTAGTAAATCTGCCCCTAAATCAGTGGAGAACTGGGTGCTTTAACCCTCTGAGTGCTGAAATGGAAAGGATGGCTATTTGAATGCTAATTAACCATTTGACTGCTGACAGATTGCAGGGCACCTGTGACCCCCACACACAGAGTCACCTTCTTCTCAGAGGTCAGGCCCCAGAATGACACCCCTGCTCCTGAAGTTGCACCTCCTTGACTAATTGGTTGGCAGCCAGGGTTGGACTGGGGGCCGAGGGTCCACCGGGGCTGCTGTCCAGGGCCCCCCTCCGGACCCCTGTGGTGCGCCTGCACTGCTGAGCTTGTACACGCCGATGCGTGTGTGTGTGTGCATTGCCCAGTACCGTGCCGCCGAGTGTGCGCTTGTGCTCTTCATTTTACAGCCTAAAAACTACCCACGCACTTTATTTTACAGACGGTCACGGCAGGAACCCCGGTGCCCCGACGGCCCAGTACAGCCCTGTTGGCAGCACTGGGATAGTTTTCATTTTTATTATTAACATCAGTGTTTAGATAAAGAAATCTGTGTGAGGAATATACAGCAAGTTACACTTGTATTCAGTATTTCCCTTATAAGAACACATTTGCCAAATGGCTACTCACAGGATTAGATGTTACAATACAGAGTCAGTAACTTGTACCTCCCATTGGGTCTATCTGCTCCTCTATGTTATAGCACTGCCGATTAGTGTATTAATAAAGCCTTATTTAAGGTGTAATAGTAAATGATAGGGAAGTAATACAAAATCCTGCACTTATCCCTCTGCAGTAGTTCCCTGTAAAGGAGCTGGCACAGAACCACTGTGTGTGTGCTAAAAGCTGTTACCTAGCAACCGGCTGTACAGTGATCTCAGTGCAGCAGGAAGTGACACAAGCAGGGAGGGGCCGACAGGAAGAGGAAGCAGTAGAGCCTGGCAGAGAGAACCACACAGTGAACAGAGAGAGAGAGAGAAGAACTACTGATGGGCCAATAGAGCTAGAAGGTCTCACCAAAAGCATTCATTGGGATCAGGCTGGCACAGGGACACCAGATACTGTTCCTGGAGTGACACAGGCCCAGATTTGTGGAGAGTCCACCAAGGCCCAGGCCTAGGGCAGCAGGATTTTAGGGGGAGGCATGCTGCCCAACCATACCCACATTGGTTCACAAACACTGGGGAGGCACAGGAGATACAATCGTTTTTTTAATTTCATGTGCCGCCATTCCCCATTGCTCTGGTCCCAATAATGAAAAATTGGGAGGGGATGGGGGTAACAAATTACAGTGGCCTAGGGGAACAAACTATGTAAGTCTGGCCCTGGAGTGACAGAGAGTGAGAAAGAAATTCAGATTGGATTGGAGACTGAACATCCAAAGGGGTGAACTCGCCTGAAGGATTTGTGTGAATCATCCAAACAGACATTTGGAGTGAGAAGGCAGATACTTAGAATCTGCTTAGTCAGATAGTGAGGCCCTATTGCCATCTGGTTAGGAGTGATGTCTTTATTAGTTGTCCATTTATTTTAGACAGTTATTCAGTTCACTAAATACTGTGTGTGTTATTACTGTATTACTAGTGGAGTACCCGTAGGTGCATTCCCAGATCCCACTAGGTGGAGGCACTGCGCTAGTAAGTACCAGGTACCCAGTCTCTCCCAATACCACTGCGGAGTGGCTCAGGTTTGTCCCGTGTCATCAGGTAAGCGCCACACGTGGAGTGTAACACCGACAGAAGGGGTTACATTAATAAAAAACAAGAAAACAAATCCCAACATATTTAGCAAGTAACACAATCTCTTTTCGTCATGGGAGTGAGAATTTGTAGGTGAAATGACATTTATGTTACAGGCAACTTGCTCTATTCCTTCTGTCACATGATGCCTACAGCTCCCATAATGCTCAGCGTATGAGTTCTACTCCCTTTGTTCTGTGTCATTATCCAGTTGTACCAGTATTTGAGAAGTAAGAGGAGGGACAAGTCTAATCTGAACGAGTGGAAAGTCTGAGCCTCAGAGATTTAGGTGAAAGAAACAGGGTGGGGGCTGACCCTGGAAATATTTGGTCTGTGACTCACAAAGGGACCCTAAATATTCCACTGGGGCCAATGGAAAGGAGTCACAATTACTGGGGTGTCGGGGGATTTGGGGCCAGACATTTGGACAAGGGATGATGGTTCTTTCTTGGGCTTTTTGCTCTGCATATGAAATGTATGGGTGCAGTCTCTGTGCCCCTGTGTATTGTATTCATGGGGTGTCACATTGCTGCCCCTCCTAACCCCTAACTTGAAGCTCATCCACCAGTCAGGGACTAATGTTGGGGCTCAATGTTCCCCAGGACAATTTGGGGAGTTTTGGTTCCCTGAAAAATTTGTGAAACTGTGCCGGCGGCGTCCATTTTTTTTTATGCCGGCGAATTGTCGCTGGCAGATTTCCGCGGCGGTTTCGCAAATTTATTCGCTGTTGGCGAATCACAGGAATTTGCCGCAATTTCGCGCCTGGCTAATAAATTCGCCCATGACTACTACCAACACCTTTATCTGCACTTTTTATCTGGAGTGAGGGGCACACAAGCTGGAGGGGAATTTGTCCCCTAACTCTCCCTGTACTCACAGCAGGGTCACCAATAATTACCCCAGTGAGGAGGGAGGGGGAGAGGAGTCAGAGGAGGTGCATTCTGGGAAGTGATTGTTATACCAGAGGCACAGAGAGGAGGGACAATACATGATTGACAGCTGACATATTAAATGTAACTATATAACAAGTGTGTGTAGAAGAAAAACTAATTGGGCTTCATCTTTAATTAGAAAATTCATTTTATTAGACAGATTTTCATAGTGGGTTACAGGTTCTCTTTAATGGTAAATAACTGTCAGTTGGGGGCACTTACACAAATGGGGGGCATTAGGTCTCTGCCCCTGGTAGTGTTACTGGTACCCCCACTCTCTCCCACTACAAGTTCATTATAGACATAGAGAAATCATTCAGAATTATTTATAGCAGCTCATATAAACTACAGATTCATTTCATATACACATTCCTCTTCATTTGTAACTGTACACTTTGTATTTTACTACTTCACGTCCTAGAGCAGGCATCAGGGAGTTGCTGGGAGTTGTAAACCATAAAAATAGCAATGTACCAAGTCCATCATTTTTAGATCTGACTGAATCCAAAGCCTAATGTCAATATTCAGAGTTGAGGGAAATAAAAAGTTCACATTCAGTGAATGACTTTACATGACTTTAAAGGAAAACTAAATCCTAAAAAAGCCTCTGGTTAGAAATGCTGTATGTTATATACTGTACTTATTGTCCCAGCCCAGAGGTGCAACACCCCTATAATAATAATAATCCAGCCCTTCAATTCTGCCCCAACAGCCCCCCATCTTAGATCTTGTTAGACATCTTCTGTGTGTCAGTGACTCTGCACATGCTCAGTGGCCTCTGGGCTGTTGGGGAAATGAAGCTTAGGGGTTGGGAAATCATCAAGTAGAAAGTAAGGTCACATCTTTCATAGAAGCTGATGCTACAGGGCTGATTATGAATCAATTTTGATGCAGCCTGTACTGATTTTTATGCTGCTGTGTAATGGGAATCTGAATTATTTAATAACCAGCCTTGTATTGGTTTAGGCTTAGGGTTTTTATACTGTAAATATACTGAATATTGTGAGTCAGTCCCTAAGCTAAAGAAGATGGGGGATACTGGGGGCAACTACAAGGACTAAAGGAATGTGGGGGGCATGGGTCAGTACAGAAGGCAGAATATAGTGCCCCTCATTCAATTTGATGAGAAAAGCTGATTTCCTAAATAATTGCAGATTGTCCCATAGAGTCAGATGTAATTTAATGATAAAAATGCATCTCACTGTTTGTCACATGAAATCTCTATCAAAGTCTATGGGGGAAACTGAAATTAGGAGAAACGTTTTTTCTTCTCACATTGAATGTTGCCCATAAGTTTTCACATAACAGTATAAAATAAAATGTTCTCATTGATTAGAATGTGACCCTATGTGTGGCCCTTAATTCTTTCTTTAGATTTAATTCCTCTATAAAGGTTTGGATTTGGCTTGTGCTGAACACTCACGACTCCACCAAATCCAAGTCCTACAAAAAGTGCTAAAATTTGGTCACATCCAGACCAGGATTTGGTGCTTCCCTAGTTACAGCAGTAAATATATATAAATATAAATCAGTATATACAAGAGTGAAGCCTTAGATCTATACTGAATAATGAATTATATAACTGTATGTAATTCAGGATTCTGTATATGTAAATAAAGCCTCAATAAGGTTTCCATAAATAATCCCAAACTCTATTAACCTAAACCCCCAGGTTTATTCTCATATAATCTCTGTGTATGTCAGTAGGTAGGGAGTGTCCTTGATTAACATTACAGTCGTGTAATCCAGGTATCATATCACAGTTCAGCAAGAACCTCAAACCCTGAGACCATAAAAAGATCAAATAATGATTTATTTACCAGTTGGACTTTCCAGCTGACACAAGGTCACCCATTCCGATTAGAAGAAAAGAGGTTCCGCCTAAATATTGGGAAGGGGTTTGTTACAGCGAGAGCTGTGAAGATGTGGAATTGTCTCCCTGAATCAGTGGTACAGGCTGATACATTAGATAGGTACAAGGAAGGGTCGGATGCTTTATTCACCAGTAGCTCCTCCCAGCAGACAGGAGGGAGCCAATGAGATTAGAGGAGGGAAAGGGGTGTTACAGGGAGAGCTGGGAAGTGAATCAGTGGTACAGGCTGATACATTAGATAGGTACAAGGAAGGGTCGGATGCTTTATTCACCAGTAGCTCCTCCCAGCAGACAGGAGTGAGCCAATGAGATTAGAGGAAAGGGGTGTTACAGGGAGAGCTGGGAAGTGAATCAGTGGTACAGGCTGATACATTAGATAGGTACAAGGAAGGGTCGGATGCTTTATTCACCAGTAGCTCCTCCCAGCAGACAGGAGGGAGCCAATGAGATTAGAGGAGGGAAAGGGGTGTTACAGGGAGAGCTGGGAAGTGAATCAGTGGTACAGGCTGATACATTAGATAGGTACAAGGAAGGGTCGGATGCTTTATTCACCAGTAGCTCCTCCCAGCAGACAGGAGGGAGCCAATGAGATTAGAGGAGGGAAAGGGGTGTTACAGGGAGAGCTGGGAAGTGAATCAGTGGTACAGGCTGATACATTAGATAGGTACAAGGAAGGGTCGGATGCTTTATTCACCAGTAGCTCCTCCCAGCAGACAGGAGTGAGCCAATGAGATTAGAGGAAAGGGGTGTTACAGGGAGAGCTGGGAAGTGAATCAGGGGTACAGGCTGATACATTAGATAGGTACAAGGAAGGGTCGGATGCTTTATTCACCAGTAGCTCCTCCCAGCAGACAGGAGGGAGCCAATGAGATTAGAGGAGGGAAAGGGGTGTTACAGGGAGAGCTGGGAAGTGAATCAGGGGTACAGGCTGATACATTAGATAGGTACAAGGAAGGGTCAGATGCTTTATTCACCAGTAGCTCCTCCCAGCAGACAGGAGGGAGCCAATGAGATTAGAGGAGGGAAAGGGGTGTTACAGGGAGAGCTGGGAAGTGAATCAGGGGTACAGGCTGATACATTAGATAGGTACAAGGAAGGGTCGGATGCTTTATTCACCAGTAGCTCCTCCCAGCAGACAGGAGGGAGCCAATGAGATTAGAGGAGGGAAAGGGGTGTTACAGGGAGAGCTGGGAAGTGAATCAGGGGTACAGGCTGATACATTAGATAGGTACAAGGAAGGGTCGGATGCTTTATTCACCAGTAGCTCCTCCCAGCAGACAGGAGGGAGCCAATGAGATTAGAGGAGGGAAAGGGGTGTTACAGGGAGAGCTGGGAAGTGAATCAGGGGTACAGGCTGATACATTAGATAGGTACAAGGAAGGGTCGGATGCTTTATTCACCAGTAGCTCCTCCCAGCAGACAGGAGGGAGCCAATGAGATTAGAGGAGGGAAAGGGGTGTTACAGGGAGAGCTGGGAAGTGAATCAGTGGTACAGGCTGATACATTAGATAGGTATAAGAAGGGGTTGGATGGTGTTTAGCAAGTGAGGGAATACAGGGATATGGGAGAGAGCTCATAGTACAAGTTGATCCAGGGACTGGTTCCATTTTGGAGTCAGGAAGGAATTTTTCCCCCTCTGAGGCAAATTGGAGAGACTTCATATGGGTTTTCCTCTGGATCAACTGACAGTCAGATTAAAATAGAGCTCAGGTTGAACTTGATGGACGTGTGTCTTTTTTCAACCTAACTTACTACTATGTTACTAATAGAATAAAAGCTAGTAGGTAAGAGAGAAGAGAGAGAGATAAAGGAATTCTTGTAGCTGGTAGAAAGTGGTTCTGTTATTAAGCCCCATATAGGTGGATGTATCTTAAACAAAGTAAATTTAGTAAAACACATAATTATTATGATCAGAGAATCCTCATGTGTGTAATACATGTGACTCCATTCAAATGGCACAAATACAGATCGTACCCTTTTACTCTCATGTTTAGAGGCAGATGTAGAGGTAAAGCAGCCCTCGTCCAATCATCCAGCAGTGAATGTCTTCTGAATATGTCTCTGGTAAGGAGACCTTGTCCCATAAGTGACAGATTTTGTTCCCAGCTCTCCAGCATGTTCCAGGCTATGTCAGCAAATTAACAGAGAATAATTAAGAAAAATGAAAAAAGTCCTTTAAAATCACTTTCTCTTGCCGATCTTCCCACAGTCTCTCAGCTGCACAAAAAAAGTATCCAAAAATGTATATGTAGATCAGCGTCTACGGCAACAGAGAAACAGAAAAAAATAGCGCAATGTGTTTCAATATTCCACCAACACCCAGTGTCCAGGTTTTTTTTAGGTGTATTTCCCCTTTATGTCAGGAAATGCCTTTGGTATTTCTAATTCTCCTGAATAATCTTAATTGGACCTAGTCTTCCATTATTGGTGTAATGGTGTTCCGATAAGTTTGTATTAGTTCTCCTTTAAAGTGATCACTCATTGTAAAGTCATTGCCGGGGGAGACACCCCACATAAATGTTGCTGAAACTCTACCTACTGATCCATTCATCAAAGGGATACGGGCAACTCTGGGCATGGGTTTCTTCATGTAGTTGGCAGTGCCCTAACTAATGATTCTCACCCAGGCATTTACTACCCAGAATGCAGCATGAAGGGGCTCAGTGAATGTGGCAGTGAAGGTGTGTAAGTGTCTGATTGGCTCACTCAGCTCATAAAAGGACAGACGTCCGGCCTCATAGTCCAATGAGATCCTGATTCTCCTGCAGGAAGAGACGTGGGGTAAATCTGTACATTTATTGTCATGTATCACTGAATAGTTATCATCCCATCTGTACAAACACCAGGACTTGTTATTATCCCCAATACAGGACTGATCCCCTCTCCTCTCTATACTGGGATAGGCCACCCCTACCCTCCACTCCCCTGATTCACTGACCTCCACTTCCCAGTAATGTCGCCCTGAGGGGAAACTCCTGCTGCTTAAAGTCTGAGGAACCTGAAATCTCTCTGGGGTTTGTGGGTGACACTGGTCTGTACGTGAGTAGGAAGCAGATTTCCTGTCCCCTGATACAGATACAAGATTATGAGCCGTGTTTATATCCAGTAACAGGTCTGTAGCCTCCTGCCCATAGATCCTTCCCTTTACCCCAGTCCCAATGGCAGCTAAGCCTGTGAGTAATGTCTCTGAGATCAGATCCACATCCAGATCCCCTACAGCAGGGACCTTTATATCATGTCTCTCTCTGCCCCCCTCATTATCTGCAGCTCCATGTGATTCCCGTTCCTGTAGGACAGTGAGTGGATCTGCCATGTTGCACAGCTCCTCAATGTGACGGATCTTCCTGGACAGCTCGTCCTTCTTTATTTCCAGCTGCTCCATCAGATCAGTGAGTGTGAGTGAGAGCTTCTCTTTCTGGCTGGAGATGTCACTCAGGAGTCGCTTCTCTAGGACTTCCAGTTGTTCCCTGATGTCTCTAAACAGGGCAGTGACTCTCTCTGTCTCACCGGCTGCTTTTTCTGCCACTTCTCTCCTGCGCTCCTGCAGTCTCTGGGCTCCTCTCTCAGTCTCCTCTCTCTCTGGCCTCAGTTTCTCCACAACTTCTCTCAGTTTTTCTTTCATCTGATCAGAGGCCTCACTCAGCAGCTCCACCTTGTGGCCCCTGTGCTCTCCAAATGCAACACATGAGCCACAGACACAGACACCATCTTCACAGCAGTAATACTCCAGGATCTTGTTGTGTGAGGAGCATTTTGAGTCTCTAGAGGTCCCAGTCCCATCCTGCTGTGGGTCAGTAGAAAGGAATTGCTCTGCTATGTTCCTCAGTCTCAGGTTCCTTATCAGTTCAGGTTTCCTTCTATATGTCCTTCTACATTCAGGGCAGGAGGGATCTTCCTCTATACTCTTCTGCCAGTCCCATGTTCTCTCAATACAGATGAGACAGAAGTTATGGCCACACAACAGGGTTACAGGGTCGGTATAAATCTCCCGGCACACGGAGCAGCTCAGTTCAGCTCTCAGATCAGCAGCCGCCATTGCTGGAACCTGGAATGTTTTCTCTCTCCTCTCACACAGGGAGAGGCAAGTTTATTGCTTGGACTTTGGACTCAATTAAAATATGAAACTTGAAACTCTTGCAGGGAAATAATGTGGGGTTATTATATAGTGAATTCTGTAAATTCCTGCTGGTCACAGCCAGTGATTATTTAGCTATTAGTTAAGCCAAGAAGCTGTGCCAGTGGGTCAATGGGTTTTTTGTTTTTGCTATCGCAAAAAATTTTACTCCTCACTATCATGTTTCAATTACTTTCCACTTTTATTTCAACCCATCATTTTGTTATTCTTGTATTTCCCAGTGCAGAATCGGTAACCAACTTACTGACTCTCTAAACTGTTCCAAGTGATACAATCGTAGGTGGCGTCTCTTTGCCGCTGCTGCTGGGAATTCTATCAAGCGAGGGTTCAAAAATCTGCTACTGGGGAACTTGAGTGGTGATTGAAACAGATTCATTGTAAATCTTACATTAAAAAATAAGATAAAATGATCAATAGAAACTGAAAAATGTCTTTATTTTAAAACCAATGAGTCAGATTCCAGTGTTATTTCATGGTTCATCACATTAAGACTTATGGGTGAGATTCACTTTGAGGAGAAAAAAAACTGTTCTTTTAATTCAGTTCCAGTTTTTTTCTATAGAGTTCAATAAAGTGACATTTTTCTCATTGAAGTGTCTGGTTCTATCAGAAAACTTGGAATGAAATTAAGAGATAAGATTTTTATTCTGACTCCAATTGTTGGGATTTCCTCCGTGCCTGGTCTGTATGGAGCTGATACAACCACTGAGAGTAATCTTTGCCAGATACCTGCACTCACCAGGGACTTGGGGCCTTATTTTTCAAAATCTGAATTTTTTGAGTATATAAGATTAAAAAAGTCTGACCAAACAAGAATCCACAATTGGACATTATTTATTATTTTAAAAAACACAATTTAATAGGATTGGGGAAAAACTTGATAAAATCAAGTGAAAACCTCAATCGTATGATTTTTTCAGATGTTTGTCCCAAATTACTCCATTTTTTTCGGGCTTTTTCACAGAATTTTTTTGATTTTTACCCAAAAACTGTGAAATAGTCGGATTTTTGGTCTAATTCCAGCTCAGACCACAGAAACTTCCAAATAGGATGGGGTCGGCTCCCATTGACTTATATCCAACCTCAACAGTTCTGAGATGCTGCATTTTCTATTTCAGACTTTTTCTATCCTCAGGATATATTAAAGCCTGAAAAATGTAAGGTTTTTTCCACTTACAATTCATACAAACAGTGTACATTAGTATTTTCTATTATTATATTCCATAATAGCAGCTCTAGGTTCGTTTTCCTGCATATTGATATATGATCAGGTGCAGGGAGCTGCAAGGGAATAAATGCAGATATTCTGGAACAATTTATGACCAGGTACAGGGAGTTGCAAGGGAATACATGCAGCTGTTCTGGAACAATTTATGTTTAGGTGCAGGGAGTTGCAAGGGAATAAAGAAAGATTTTAGACTTACCTGAAAATCTTTTTCTAGTAGGCCCGAACTGTTAGTGCAGACGTCAGGGGTTTTGTCTTCATTCACCTCTGGAGGCAGGACAGAAATTTGATCTTTGGCTCTCATGGTCCCTCCCACTGTATATATGGCTTGTCTCCACCTGGGTGGGACTTACTGCACTGACAGTTTGGGCCTACTAGAAAAAGATTTTGTGGTAAGTCTAAAATCTTTCTTTCTCTAGTCGGCCCTCCTGTCAGTGCAGACGTCAGGGGACGTCCAAAAGCTTTTCTATATCCAGGGTGGGCACTGACACTTGTGAACTGATTTTAGTCTTACTGTGCAACTGCAGCCTGCAGAACTTTGCGGCCAAACGTGGCCGATGTAGAAGCGTAAACATTTAACTTATAAAACTTAATGAACGTATTCAGAGAGACCCAAGTAGCTGCCTGGCAGATCTGTTCTGCTGTAGCCAGATTCTGTAATGCCCACGATGTGCTTTGTGCTCTTGTGGAGTGAGCTTTGACAGAAAAAGGTCTTCTTCTACCACTGTCATCATAAACTTTGTTGATAGTATCAACTAGCCAACGTGCTATAGTCCTCTTTGACACAGGTCTTCCTTTGTGTGCGGTAGCATACAAAACAAGTAAGGAATCTGAATGCCTAAATTCCCTTGATCTCTTGAGATAAATACGAAGCGCCCTAACTACATCTAACGTATGCAGTTTTGCTTCCTTATCATTCTATGGATTTGGGCAAAAGGAAGGTAAAATGATATCTTGGTTCATGTGTCGTTCGGATACTACTTTTGGAAGAAAACCAGGTGTGGTCCTGAGGACTGCTTTATCTTGGTGTAACATGAGCCATGGCTCCCTGCAGGAAAGGGCTGCTAACTCAGAAACCCGTTTAGCAGATGTAATCGCAATCAAAAAGGCAACTTTTAGTGACAACCACTTCAGCTCACACGTTGATAACGGTTCAAAGGGTGGTTGTTTTAAGCCTGTGAGAACCAAAGGTAAACTCCAAGTAGCTAAGGGTTCTCTAAGAGGAGGTCTGGTTCTAGTTACTCCTTTTATGAAATGTTGCACAGTAGAATAATTTGCCCATCTCTTATGAGTCAAAGCAGTTAGTGCGGAAATCTGAGTTTTTAGTGTACGTAGAGCGAGTCCCTTCTGGAACCCGTCTACTAAAAATTCTATAACGTGAGTTGAATTAACAGAATCCCAAGGAATATCTCTATGAGTGCACCAGGTGATAAATGTCTTCCAGGTCTTATAGTACACTTTTGAGGTGGATGGCTTTCTAGCCTGTAACAAAATGTTTATTGCCGTCCGTGAGAAACCACGCTGTAAATACCAGTTGGTTTCAAGAGCCAGGCAGTCAATCTGAGCATTGCTACATTTGGATGCTTGATTGGCCCTTGTGTTAGTAAGTCTGGAAGTAGAGGCAATCGCCATGGAGGGGCTATGGATAATGTGATGAGATCCGTGTACCAAACTCTGTTTGGCCAGTCTGGTGCAACTAAAATGGTAGTTGCGTTGGATTGTTTTAGTTTTCTGATTACCCTGGGTAGAATTGCTAAGGGTGGGAAAGCATACACTAGGTTGAAGTCCCATAGCACCACTAGGGCGTCTATTAGGAATGCCTTTGGGTCTCTCGTTCTGGTGCAGTAAAGTGGGAGTTTGTTGTTGTTTCTGGAAGCGAACATGTCCACCTCCAGGGTCCCCCACCTTCGAGTCAGTTGCTGAAATAACCCGTCGTGTAAGGACCACTCTCCCTGGTCCATGGATGTTCTGCTCAGGTAATCCGCTTCCCAGTTCTGTACCCCTGGGATGAACACTGCTGAGATGTTGGTTACCGTGCTTTCCGCCCAGGTGAGTATTCGGGAGACTTCCTGCATGGCTGCCCTGCTGTGTGTGCCACCCTGTTTGTTTACATATGCTACAGCCATTGCATTGTCTGACTGTGCTCATACTGCCCGGGATTGCAAGATGACCCTCCTTCCAGGGCTAGGGCAATTGCTCGTAATTCCAGCACATTGATGGGTAACTTGCTTTCTTGAGTCGACCAAATCCCTTGTAGGGTCAGTCCGTGGTAAACTGCACCCCAGCCCCTGAGGCTCGCATCCGTAGTTACTACTTCCCAGGAAGTGTTTTTTTAGGCTTCTCCCTTGTAGGAGATTTGGTAGAAGTGTCCACCAAAGGAGGACCTTCTTCGTCGTTTGGCAGATAGGGATAATCTGTTCCAGAAATTGATGATTTCTGTTCCAGTGTCTGAGGAAGTTGTGCTGCAGGGGTCTGAGATGAAACCTGGCAAACGGTATGGCTTCCAAAGGTGCCACCATCAGTCCTAGGAGACGTAAGGAATGTTGTAGGAATGATAGAGTTGTTTGTTGTAACTTGATGGCCTTGTCGCGTGGTAAGTACACTTTTTGGACTTTGGAGTTGAATTGTAGGCCGAGAAATACAATCGTCTGACTTGGTGTGAGCAAACACTTTTTGTGATTGATTAACCAGCCATGTTGTGTTAGCACCTGCAGGCACAAATGGGTGTCTCTGTTCGCCTGTTGAGCTGTGGGTGCCTTTATCAAGAAATCGTCGAGATATGGGATAATGTTGACTCCCAGAGACCGGAGGTAGGCAACAATAGGTACCAGGACCTTTGTAAAGGCGCGTGGTGCTGTACAAAGACCAAATGGCAACCCGTAAATTGATAATGAGCTTCTCCTACGGCGAATCTGAGATATTTTCTTGAAAAAGGAAAAATGGGTATGTGCAAATAGGCGTCTTGCAGATCTATTGATGTCATGAAGATGTCCGGTTCCATGTTTGCAATCACCGATTTTATTGACTCCATCCTGAATTTTTGTTTTAGTATCATGGGATATCATTAGATTCCGCACTGGTCGGAAGGATCCTTCCTTTTTGCGAACTAGAAATAGATTGGAGTAGAACCCCTTGTACCTTTGTGATATTGGGACCTGCTCGATTACCCCTATGAGAAGTAGAGTGTCTACAGCCCGTTGGAGTAAGTGTAGCTTGTGAGGAGCAGTGGTTGATGGGGTGAACCTCCCTAGTGGAAGGCAAGGGGAAAAGGGGATCTTGTATCCTTGTCTGATTATGGATAGCACCCAATCGTCTGTCACGTGTGTTTCCCATATCCCGATGAATTCTTGAAGCCGGCCCCCTGTGTGTTGTGCCCTGACTCGTTGAGGTTAGTCAGGTGGAGTAAGGTTTGGTAGAAATAGGCTTTCTGGTATTGCGTGCCTGTTGCTGCCAGTTTTGCCTGCCGCGTCTTGTGGATTGCTCTGTTGAGGGATTTTTGTTGTAGGTGCGAAAAGAACGAAAAGGTCTCGATTGAGAGGACCATGATCTCTTGCCTGTGTATCTATTTGTGGGTTCAGATCTGGGTCTTTTACACGTGGGCAGGAAGGTACTCTTACCTCCAGATATGATTTGTTTTAAAATCAGGTCTGAAAAGCAATTAACCAGTAAACTTTAGCGACAAAAGTCTCAGTTTTGATGCGGTATCCCCTGTCCAGTGTCTGAGCCACAGGGCTCTGCGTGCAACTACCACATTTGCTGTTGTTTTAGCAGCAAGTTTTGTGACCTCCATTGCTGCGTCTGCCAAAAAGTCTTTCTACCTCCCCCTGCAACTGTTGTTTGATTTCCGGAGAATGTCGTGCCAGCTCCTGTGCCCAATGTCTAGCAGTGCGGGCTAAGCCTGCTGAAGCCGCTGCAGGTCTAAGCATTGCGGCTGCCTGTGTGTATGACTTCTTTAGTACAGATTCCATACGTCTGTCTAAGGGATCTTTGAAAGCCGCTTCCTCTGCAGGTAATGCCGTGTAGCGAGATAAGCGGGCAACTGCTTAATCTACCTTTGGGGCCTTATCCCATTTCTTTTGGTGCTCTTCCGGTACTGGATACGTTTTAAAGAATCTCTGTGTAAGTGCAATACGGCGTTCCGGTTGTGACCACTCAGTCTCAATTGCTTGTGTGATGGAATTAAATATAGGAAAGGTTAATTTCGATTTTTTGTGAACACCTAGGAGCCTGTCCGCTTTTGAGAGGACTGTAGTTTCATCCCTGATCTCTAAGGTCTGCATCATCTCTCTTAATAGCCTCTTTGCGATCTCTGGAGTGGCTGCGGGTGTTGGATTCTCGTCCTCAGAGTCTGACTCAGAATGTAGCTGTGAGTGATCAGAGCTTTCTGATTCCTGACATATTACTTCCTCTCCTTCTGTATCAGAGGCCTGTCCCTCCTCGGATTTTGAGGAGTGAGATAATGTGATATGTGCTTTACGCTTGCTAGTTGTAGCTTTTTTGGGTTCCCTGTGAGTAGGGGGTGGTTGTACTGTTTTCATAATCCATTGGAGAAATTCTCCAATTTGAGCTGGTCCCTGATCAGATGTCTGGGCAACAGGTTCATTTTCCCAGATTATTGGTGTGGGACTCTGAGAATGTCTCTGAGGCTTGGTTTGAGTGGGGGTATGTGGTGCTGAGGTAGGTTCTTGCAGAAGTAGTGACTGAATTATCTGTGGGGATAATACAGGAGGATCGGTTGATAAGGAAGGTTTGGGGCTGGGTTTGCAGTCAGAGCAATAGTTGCGCTCAGATTTCCTGAGGGAATGTTTTCATACCTTGCACTTAGGTAGTTTTTCAGGTCGCTTCTTTTTAACCGACTTTACAACCTCTCTGAGCTCTTGAAGAGAGTCCGTTTCCTCCATATTGACGACAGTTGTGTTGTACCGCTAACTATGTGGAGTTCTGTCTCTCGCCGCAGTTTCTACAGTGTGCGCTGTGCGTAGCGTGCGCTTACGTCATCACGCTCCCCTCTATGGCGCGAAGAAACTTCTGCCTGCCTATCAGGCGCGTTGCCTAGCAATCGGCGGCTCTCCCGTCTAAGTGATTACAGTAGTAGCCGTCTTGTTACTCACATGTGCTCAGCTAAATAAGGTCAGTAGAAAGGCAAAATCGTCCTTCCAAACTATAGAAGGAGCCACGTGGCCCTCAAGTCTTTCCATCAGGGTATCCCAGTAATCAATGCGGTTCTACGTGTCACACATAATTAGAACAAGGCAGCTGTGCGTGCCCCATATTATCCCAATAACGGCAGCTCTGCGTGTCATATTATTTTCTACCTATGGCAGCTCTGCGTGCCCTATGTGAACCCCAAAAAGGCAGCTCTGCTTGCCAAAGGTTGTCCCTGGAAACGGAAGCGGGTAGCTCCGAATGCTACCTGAGTAGGAGAGGGGCAGCTCTGCGTGCCCTAATGTATAAAGGGGGGCAGCTCTGTGTGCCACATGATCTTAATAGGGGGGCAGCTCTGCGTGCCCTTCATGAAAAAACAGCAGCTCTGCGTGCCACATGCTCCAAAAAAGGGGGCAGCTCTGTGCACCCTAAGTGTATAAAGGGCAGCTCTGTGTGCCATAACACTGTAGTAAATAGACAGCTCTGCGTGCCACTAATTCCAGACAAGGTAGCTTCGCGTACCTGAAGAATAGAAGTTGATTAAGTAACTGAAAGAAAAAAAAAAAATAGTAATAAATAATAATGATGTCCTTTACCTCCGAGGCAGGACAAAGAACTGAGATGAGGAGGTGGAGACAAGCCATATATACAGTGGGAGGGACCATGAGAACCAAAGATCAAATTTCTGTCCTGTCTCCAGAGGTGAATGAAGACAAAACCCCTGACGTCTGCACTGACAGGAGGGCCAACTAGAGAAATGCAGCTGATGGTCTGAAATTGTATAACATATAACGGATGCAGGGAGTTACAAAGCAAAACCAAAAACATGTTGAGTGCTTTTTGTATACCACATAATACTGTGTAGAAAGCGACTATGGTATTTACACTAACTGCTAATACACATTGCCCCGAGAAAAGAATAAAATACTTTTAGTAGCAGATTATGTTTTATTTATACAGAAGTTTTTTTTCCCCAAATAATTTGCTTTTGTAAGGAATAATTTCCTTAGGTGTTTCTAAAGCCAAACTTTCTTTATGACTTTGTTCTAATTTGCATATTTCAGAAATCAAATCATTAATTTGCTTCTCTTTTTTCAGATTACTCCCTAAAGTGATATGATGGCCACGTAAAACACATTTAGGTGTTTCCCAAATTGTCGCTGGGGAGATTTCTGACCCTGCGTTATCTTGGTCTCCCTGATGGATCATTTCTCCATTTTGCTTTTTGGTTATAGATTGATGCAATAATAAATCATTCCATTTCATTCAATTATATTCCCGAGCATAAAGCTGGGGAAGTTTCCCCATTACTGATACGGGAGCATGATCTGAAATGTTGCAACCAAACTCAACCTTTAAAAATAAGTGAAGCCAAAACTGAGAAATATAATCAATTCTAGAATAAACCAAGTGAGACGTTGAAAAGTTTGTGTAATCTTTTTCATTAGGGTGTAAGGATCGCCATACATAAATAAGGTGGATGTCTGCCATTTCTTAACCCATTTGAGACCCTTATACGACACATTCGTTTTCTTAGTGGAATGAAGTAAAGGGTTTAGGGTTAAATTGAAATCTCCTCCTGAAATGATTAAGCCCTCTGCAACTGCTCCAATACATTCATGAAAATAAAAGATACCTGGGCTCTGTTAGGTGCATATATATTTGCTATTGTTATTGTGAGATTTACTATCTTCCCTTTTTAGAAGATATAACGCCCTTCATTATCTATAATATTGATTGGAAGGTCTCTATAAATCATTTTAATTATTCCAGTCGTTTCTTTTGAAGGTTGTTACTGTAAAAAAGTTGAGGGTAATGTTTTGTTGTGTAAGATAATTTTAGCATTCAGTTTACAACATTCATTAAAAAGACCCAAGTCTTTACATAAGGAACGCCAAAACTTAGCTGTGAACTGAGATCCCCTGTCAGAAACTATCTCAGCCGGAAAGCCATGCAAATGGAAAATAAATTGGATGAAAAGCTTGAATAATTCCACTGCTGAGGGGAGTTTTCGTAAAGGGATGAAATGTGCCATCTTGCTAAAGCGGTCGATCACAACCCAGATCACAGTGTTCCCTCTTACGGGTGGAAGTTCGACAATGAAGTCCATTGCTAAGTGAGTCCATGTATGAGAGGGGATAGGTAAAGAGGAGATAGGTAAAGGTTGTAATAACCCACGAGTATGGCTAGCCTTGGAAGTGGCACAAATGGTACAGGCAGCAACAAAGTCTTTAACGTCTTTACGGATAGTTGGCCACCAAACTAGACATCATAGCAACTCAAGAGTCTTTTCAGGACCAGGATGTCCAGCTTGTTTGGATCAATGAGTCTGTTGTAGGATGGGCAGACAAAGCTCAGAGGGTACAAATGCCATCCTAATGGGAGTATCACAAGAGCAGAAGACTGGCCAGCCAAGATTTGTTCAGCAAATGGAGGAAACAGAGATGCAATAATCTTGACAGGAGGAACAATTGGTTCTTGCCTTTCAGAACAACGATCAGCTGGGGAGAAGCTTTGGGAAAGAGCATCAGCTTTTTGATTCTTGGAGCCAGGGCGATAAGTCAGGATAAAGTGAGAAAAGAAGAGAGTCCACCTTGAATGTCGAGGATTCAGTCTCTTGAGAGATTGTATGAACTCTAAATTCTTATGGTCAGTATAGATCGTGACTGGGATCGAAGATCCTTCAAGGAGGTGACGCCACTCCTCGAGAGCAAGCTTAACTGCCAAGAGTTCACGATTCCCCACATCAT
Source organism: Xenopus laevis (assembly GCF_017654675.1). Lineage (NCBI taxonomy): Eukaryota > Metazoa > Chordata > Amphibia > Anura > Pipidae > Xenopus > Xenopus laevis. Next base: position 134,725,365 of record NC_054385.1, read on the forward strand.
AATTCTGCTCTGCAGGAGAAAACTTTTTGGAGAAATAGGCACAAGGGTGTAGTTTCCCATTGGCAGAATGTCTTTGGGACAGGATAACGCCAGCTCCAACCTCAGAGGCATCCACCTCAATGAAAAAAGGGAATTCCGGATCAGGATGACGGAGGACCCAGGCAGAAGTGAAGGCATCCTTCAGGGACTGAAATGCTTCTATAGCTGCCGGGGCCATGAGTTGGGTTTGCACCCTTTTCAGATAAGGGAAAGGATAGGTGCAATGCGAGAGGAGAACCCCTTAATAAACTTTCGATAATAATTGGCAAATCCAATGAGTTTCTGAATTGCCTTGGTACTCAGCAGAAGGGGCCACTCCTGAATTGCAGACACTTTGGCGGGATCCATCTCGAAACCCTCTGGGGAGATGATGTAACCTAGGTCCTTGGAGAAGATCAGGATGTCATCTAGGTATACGACCACATATTTACCCAAGAGATCCCGGAAGATGTCGTTCACGAATTCCTGGAAGACAGCGGGGGCATTACAGAGACCAAAGGGCATCACGAGATATTCATAGTGCCCATCTCGAGTGTTGAATGCTGTCTTCCATTCATCTCCTTCACAAATGTGAATGAGGTTATATGCCCCGCGTAGATCCAACTCAGTGAAGACCTTTGCCCCTTTTAATTGGTCAAATAGTTCTGCAATCAGAGGCAAAGGGTACCGATTCTTGACAGTAATTTTATTAAGTCCACTGTAATCTATAAGGACGTAGACCACCATCCTTCTTCTCCACGAAGAAGAAACCAGCCCCAGCAGGAGAGGTAAAGGGACGAATAAACCCCTGCTGGAGATTTTCTTGGATACAGTCTTTCATGGCAGTAGTCTCTGGGCGGGAGACCAGGTTGTCTCTTAGGCGGATAGAGAGACTGCAGCATGATAGGCATCATTGTTCCAACTAGTCTCTGCAGCAAGCGTACGGAATTCTGCCACGCTGGTGTTCCCATCTCGACCGGGCGCATCAAACACCGTCCGGAATTCTTAGAGGAAAGCCTTGGCATCATCAATTAAAGGAGACTCTTTCTCCCAGTGCAGAGATAATAATTCAAGCGCTTTTCCAGCCAGATGAGTAATTACAAATCCCACTTTAGCTCGCTCGGAGTCTAATTCAAAGGGTTTCAGGGCAAACCGGATCTGGCACTGGTTCACAAAACCACAACAGGTTTGGGGATCACCACTGTAGAGAGGCGGTGCCGGAATACCTGGACCAGTAGTGGAAAACTGTGGAGCCGCGGCTGCAGCAACTGGAACTAGCACTGATGTTGTTGGCATTAGAATGAATCATTTTTCCAAAATCGCCTCCAACGTGTGTCGACATAGCTTCCTCAGTGGGGTCCATGGCCCAATTATAATGTCAGGGGGCCTAGCGGCTCCCAAAGGGAGTGGTTCGGACCAAGGAGGAAGCCAGAAATAAGAGTCCAAAATCGTGGTATCCAAGGGGTTAAACAAGAGAATAGTCAAAGTCCAGGCAAAGTTTTAGGAGGCAGGCAGAGGTCCAAAGTCAGAGTTTCAGGCAGAAATCAGGATCAGGATAGCAATAGCAAAACACACCCAGGTTCTACAGCACAAGAAACCTATAATTGGGCAGGGTTTCAGTGTCCAGGGCACCCTTTTATGACAAAATCCTGGCACCGGTGATGACGTCATCATGCAGCGACGCTGCACCCATGTGTTCAACATGGGCGCCGCCATCTTGGATTACAATCACAGCCACCGGGAAGGTGAGCAGCACCGTCTGGTGCTTCTGGCAGTCCTGACACTTGGTCACCCAGATGCTGGAATTATCTTCTCATTTGATGAAAAATTCTCTTTACAACAAGCTGGAGAAATGCATTTTTGAAGTTCCCAAGATTGCTTTCTTGGCTATATCATCTCTCAAGAGGGGTTTTTGATGAACCCTGTCTAAGTGTCTGCAGTTTAGGAATGGTCTCTCCCTACCAGCACCAAGGACATACAAAGATTTATTGGCTTTGCCAATTATTACAGTCAGTTCATCAAGGGGTTTCTACCTGCATAGAGTGGATCCTGGCTCTCTTTGGTAAATGTAGAAAACCTAACCACTGGCCCCTGAAAGCCTTTGACGTGTTCAAATCCCTGCAGGAGTCCTTTTCTTCAGCTCCAGTCCTCAGACATCTGGATCCTTGCCAACTCTTATTCATACCTCCCAACTACCCACAGTCCAAGGTCTCTTACTGAAATGTCCCGACTTTATCTTTGATCTCCTGCACTGATTGGAGAAAAAGATACAAAGTTTGACACAATTAAAATAAGAGGCATTTTGGCAGAGAGCCCAGAACAGTCAGCAGAACTCCAGAATTTGCTGCTTAAAGGGCAATTCACTTTTATTAGCAAAACTGTTATATAACACACAAAACATTGCACTAAAACTCCAAGAAATGTGTTCAAACTTTCATAACCTGCCACATTTTGTAAAATAGACATGGTAATTAGGGGGTGTGGCCATAGAATGGATGTGGCCAAAGAATTTGCTGCACGGCACGCAGCATAACTTTTTGTCCCTCTTTTCGTTTTATCAAACTTTGGGAGGTATATTTCTTTATTGAAATACATCCAAGTGAATACATCCAAAATTCAAGCTGGAGCCATCTTGTCCCAAAGACAAGTGTCTGATGGGAAATTACATCCATGAGCTTACTTTTCTAAAATTACTTTTCTAAAATAATTTCTTCGTCCAAGAAGAACTACAACATTGGGAACTGAGAATTACTCACTGTCAGGTAAGCTTTTGAAGAGTGGTGACATCTACTAGAGGTCAGTCATAATCTTTACCGACCATAAATATGTAGAGTATATTCAAGCTCTCAAGAGATTGAATCTTTGGCAGGCTCGACAGGCACTCGCCTTTACACAGTTTAATTTTGTTATCACTTATTGTCCAGGCTCCTAAAACAAAAAGGCAGATGCTTTCTCCAGAGGCTTCATTCCAGAGGATCATCACAGTGACCCAATTATTCCCTCCTATAGAATTAGTTCATCTCTGCTTTTGCAATTGGCTTCTCAGACTCAGTTCACTTAGTATTCTGTACTTTCTGATGCTTTTATTGGCAGGGTTTATATTCCTCCTGAACCTCATCACTCTATTCTACAGCAGACCTATTGTTCCAAACAAGCTCAGCATACAGGTATAAGAAAAGCCATGGACTTGTTAAATTTACTTGTATAGTGATCATCTATGCAGAAAGATGTCAAAGACCTTGTTGCTTCTTGTTCCATTTGTTCATCTTCTAAGTCCAGTCATTCTCTCCTGTGTGGATTATTGCAGCCTCTTCATGTTACCTCTTGTCAGTGGACTCACTTAGACATGCATTTTATACTTGAATTACCACCTTCCAGGGACAACATAGTCATTTGGGTAGTAATTGATCACTTTAGCAAGATGGCCCATTTCATCCCTCTTCAAAAACTTCCATCAGCGGTGGAGCTGTCTCAACTCTTCATTCTTCATATTTTTTGCCATCAAGGATTTCCAGCAGAGATTGTGGCACCCAATCAATGTCAAAATTCTGGTATTCTTCTCTGTTTATCACCTCCAGTCAAATGGAGCTGCTGAACAAGTAAACCAAGCATTTGTCAGGCATCTTTTTGCCAAGATGATTGGTCTGATATCCTTCAGTGAGCTGAGTTTTCTCATAATAATGGTTTACATGGTTCTACTGGGAGATCACCTTTCCTATGTGGCTATTGTCAACATCCCCAAGCCTCTTCCCAGGACTCCCTCCTTCCTGATGTTCCAGCCAATGACCATGTGGCCCACATATCTTCCATTTAGAATTCCACTAAAGCAAATTTGGAGAAGAGTACTTTGACACAAAAATCCTATGCCAACAAGAAGGATAAATCCTCTCCTTAATATTCTGTCTGTGAATATTCATATAAAATTTCTTCTCCCAAGTTCAGCCCTAAGTTGATTGGTCCTTTCCCTGTTCTGTTAACCCTGTGGCTGTCTCCAACTTCTCCACTGAGCTGCACAGCCCTAATATGTTTCACATATCTCTTATTAAACATGTAATTTCTAATTGTTTTTCTTCTGGACAATCTCTTTCTGCTTCTGTCATTGTTTATGGTCAACAGGAATATGAAGTGTAGAACATTTGGACCAGAAGAATTTTGTGGACTGATCTACTTCGGGAAGACATCTGTACCCAAGGCCACTTAGTGCCACCAGCAGCATTCCATGTCGTGATGTCAACCTGCCATGATTCAGCAGGAAAATTCAAAGTAAAGTGACATTAGAGACGCAGGTTCAATGCCTGAATATACTGTAGGTTCTACTCCTGGGTGTGCTTTAATTCTTTATTGACTGATTCCTGGATTCTGACCTTCCTGCTTTTACTCCTGACTATGCTGATTGCTGCCTGCCCTTGACTTCTTGCATGGATTTTGCCTGTTATCTGTTTAACCCTTTGTGAACTGTAGACTGGAATTTATCTCCTATTCTGCACAGCAGCTTCCTCCTTGGTCCAGGACTCGGGCCTTGACATGTTACATAGTTACATAGTTAAATTGGGTTGAAAAAAGACAAAGTCCATCAAGTTCAACCCCTCCAAATGAAAACCCAGCCCCATACACACACCCCTCCCTACTTTTAATTAAAATTCTATATACCCATACCTATATTAACTATAGAGTTTAGTATCACAATAGCCTTTGTATTATGTCTGTCCAAGAAATCATCCAAGTCCCTCTTATAGTCATTAACTGAATCATCACCCGGCAGTGCATTCCCCAACCTCACTGTCCTCACTGTGATGAAGCCCCTACTCTGTTCCTTTAAATGAAACTTCTTTTCCTCTAGTCTGAAGGGGAGGCCTCTGGTACGTGATTCTCTTTATGGGTAAAAAGGTCCCCTGCTATTTGTCTGTAATGTCCTCTAATGTACTTGTAAAGTGTAATCATGTGATTACTTAGTGGATTCTTTTTCTTGTCCCTCTTGTCAAACCAAAATCCTGGGAATAAATTGGATTATCAATCCAAACTCAAGGATGCTATCATTCTGAAAGCGCCTAATTTGTCTTCCTTAAAACTGCTTTAGTTAATATCATAGTGAGTATAAAATGACAGGTAGCTATATTGTATAAATTATTTACTTCTAGAGATTATTGCCTCATTGCCTGTTACTTCCATTTTGGGAAAATATATGTAGGGACCCATAAGTGTAATGGCCCTTATGGCTTCATTCCCTTCCAGTGCCTACTTTCCCTGTTGCTGGAACACACCCATGTGACATATTACATCTTATTTGAATACAAACTTTATTGGTTCTAGGTAGTGACACCTTCCGGCAGTGATGTAGCAAAATGCTCTGCAGGGAGGGTCACTTCCTCTTTAGCCTGCAGCAGTTGTCCTGGGCAGTCGTTCCACTGAGCCTGGAGTCAACAAGGCCCCAGAAGTGTTAGACCCTAAAGGGACATCCCCTTTAGCAAAGTCGGGGTACAGGGACCCCGTGAATGAGGTGAAGCCAGTGTATAGGATATCTCTTCATAGCACTTTCTAGTGGAAGTGAGATAGAGAGATCTAGCTATCAAGAGCAGCTCAAGCTCCACCAAGGAGGATAGAAAGGGAGTAGCTCTCCCCCAGGCTCTACCTTGCCTGTAGTGAAGGGACCACAATACTGACAAGGGAACTCAGGCAATGTTCTAAACCCTGATCCACGTCTGCTGTATGGGATCCACATGAGGTATTGGAAACCTGGAAGGTGATCCTATCAACTCTCCATACTATTTCTTCTATGGTGCCTTCTATGCTGTATCTGCTAATCTGTGAATGTACCTGGCATGTGCTATAATCTACCTCAGTTGTGAGTATTATCAACCCTGTGGCCCTTTGTATTGAATAAAGCCTGTGTTATTTGTTTGCAAAGAACCCCTGGCGTCCAACATCCATTATTTTACATCTGTGGTAATAGTGAGTTGTAGTTCAACAACATCAACACATGTTTTCCATATTGTGAAAGCCCATCCTGGCTGAAATAGGGTCTCACGTAGCAAATGCTTTACCATACTAGTTGGTAAATGACTAGTTATAGCCAAAAAAGTGCTACATATATCTATATATCAAACAAATTATTAAAGAACATTCCCTTATACTTACAGACTCCTAGTAAAAAATATAATTTCCCCATTCAGCTACTCCCCTTCTTTCATGTTTGGTATAACAAAATCCAGAACAGATGCCAAGGTCCTGCTCACAGCTCATGATTCTGCCTATAACAGCTGCATTCTACTTTGGGAGGAGCCTCTGCTTCTTGAATGGCACCAGGAGTAAGTGTCGTTGGGGTCACAGACCAGGGTCCAACGAATCAGTAACACGGTACAAAGTCAGGATCCAGAAGAAAAGTCAGTTACAGGTAAAGGTCCATTATACTTTTTATTTTTTATATTTGTACTACAGTTACAATAGCAATAAAAATAACATTGAGTAGTTGTTATAAGTTTGCAATCCATTAATACACCAGCATGTTATTATTATTAACATTGCAAAATAATGCATAATCCTATGAATTCAACCATGAATATTATTTTTGGAGCTGTTCCCCAGAATACTCAGGACCTGGGGTATTCTGACTCCAATTGCTGAGATAATGGCTGAATCCCCGTGAGACGTCCCTGCTGGGCCTGTATGGAGCTGGAACAACCACTGAGGACAATCTTTGCCGGATACTCACTGAACTCACCAGGGACTTGTAGTCCACAAAGCTGCTTTATTTGAGGTGGATAAACAATGTAGCAGTGGAGGAATAAGTGCTGCAGGTCAAAAAGAATATTTCCTTCCTAACCTCTGAGCTGTAGCTCCTCCCTCATGGAAGGCAGGAACACAAGAGGATGATGGGAGGAAGTGACATCACACATAAGGAAGGAATAGGAGGAGGGTTTACAAACAAGGAAATACAGAGCTTGCAATACAGCCTTGGTCAGCAGGTGGCAGTATAACAATGGGTATGTATATAAACATAAGCAATTATATATATATATATTGTAACAGCAGGTCAGTAAAAGTTTGTGGATTTGTGCAGGATGGTGTGTATGTCTGTCCCAGGTTTGAGCAGTTTACTCTCAGTTTCTGGTAATGCAGCTCACAGACCAGTTAACGAGCTCAGCAGAATCGAATCTGTGATCCAGGTTGCTATAAGAATTCCCAGCCTGCTTAGGGTTTCGCTCCACCCTGGAACCAGTTCTGACATGAGATATCAGGCTGGGGAGTTCTGTGAAAGACTTATTTTTTTGGTAAGTAAACTTTTGGGGTTTTGGGTGAAATACAAACCTTTCTTTTGTGTGTGGTAAAGACTGTTGTTGCTAACGTAGAGACCAGAGCAACGCAAGGTTGTTTCCGGTCTGATAGTCAGGGAAGCCTGAATGTATAGTTAGCTGCCAAGCTGCCAAGGGTTTATTTTGCTGTTTTGTTTTATTTGTAAACAAATACAAGAGTCCTCTGCACTCAACCCATTATCAATATATTTAAGACAGAGACATTTTGTGCATACTGCTACTGAAAAATGCCTTACCCTTTAAAGAAAACAGGGATTGTTTGTCCATATATTGCAATATATTTAAGCTGGCCAACTACGTCAAAGTCATCCCATATCTGGCCAGTCCATGTTGTAGCTCCCACCCCCTCCAACTATAGTCAGGTGATCCCACTGGTGTCTAATAAAAGGGCAGCCAAGTTTGGGAGTTTTACTTTGAAAGCAGCTAGTAAGTTGCAGGTAAAACGTATTCGTCCCTTTTATAAAATGTATAATTAAACCATAGAATTCTTAATGAATCAGATAAAATTAAGTGTAGGACTGGCCAGATATGGGATGAGTTTATTATTAAATATATTGCAATATATGGACAAACAATCCCTGTTTTGTTTAAAGGGTAAGGCATTTTTCAGTAGCAGTAGCACAAAATGTCTCTGTCTTAAATATATTGATAATGGGTTGAGTGCAGAGGAATCTTGTATTTGACTATATGTATTTTGTGGTCACAGCCTCATTGCACCCCCGCCTAATGATTTTAAAAACTAGTAGTGAGCACAACTTTCCCTTGTTTGTTATTGTTTTATTTGTAAGCCTTTTTTGTTTTGTACAGCTCTAAATGGTGTAAATAGGGCTGTTTAAATAAAAATCCACACGTGTGTTTCACTCAAACCCATTGTTCTACTGTGCCTGATTTAATCGGTGTACTCATCCAGGGAAACACCGTTATATATTTCCTGTTCCTTCACATGGCAGTGGGCACCGTTGGGTTAATCCCCAGTCACGTGATCTGACAGGATATGACAAGCAATCAATAAATGTTGGCTCCCTGCCCCGCCCTTCCATCCTCATTTCCTGTCACGAAGTTGAGCTCACCCCAACTACCAGCGGGGTCTTAGGCCTCTACCTGCTGAAGCTCAGGGACCGGGTATTACTACCTATGTGCGTCCTTTGAGGGTCTGATCCAGACCATGGCCATCCATTGCCTCACATCGCAATAAGCCGCAAAGCCATTTGGCACATGCGCAGTAAGTCAATGTTTGCATTTTGGGAGAAAAGTAACTCCACATACAAGAGGGTAATGTATAGAGGGCTCTCCTCACTGTGCACTCTGTGGGATAGCATTGGACTGGAGATATTTGGACTGTTACTTGTAAGCTATCTGACTCTATGGGCTTGATGCCCCAGAGTGCTTTGTGGATTAACTCCCCTGATAGTGATATTGGGAGGAGAAGTGGGTGAGTTGCAGGAAATTCAGAGTGCCTAAATTCAGCAGTTTTCAATATTGCTCAGTTCAGGTAAGTAGTTAACAGAATCATCCCTTAAAGGGAGAAAGCAATGTCTTTCCATCATGTTATTAAGCACTTTCTGTGACTGGAAGCTTCTTTAACCATATAAGTCTTATGCTATATAAATGCACTATTATGGAGAAGCGTCTATGCTTGTGGCTGCAAGCTGGTGGTACTATTCTATTAAGGAATAACTCCGCATACAAGAGGCTTGTGCAACTAATTGCCATACAGCTGGGCGCTATCTGTGGCACGGATCGAATAACTGTGGTCTTAAAGGAGCGTGAATGGAGAATCAGCCTTTATGGTTTTATTAGAGACAGCTGTGGCTGAAGGATTGAGTACCCAAACTCGTTTGCTGTAAGCACACAAGCCTGGAGAAGCAGCTTATACCTCGAGAGAGACTTTATTGGAGCATCAGTATCCTACAAATATATGGCTGTTATATGGCACTTACAGCAAATTGCCTGGATTCCCCCCTGAGGGCGTGGGTTTCAAGCCTTGGCTGGTACCTTTTGGCGTAAGTCGCCTTTAAATTATGTGCCCAAGTATGCAATTATTGAATGCATTTGAAACTTGCAAGGATGGTATACGTTTTTTTCTTGTAGTCAATACTGTTTTAAAAGCCATTGGTCTAAGCTTTGCCCATCCCACTGTATAACTCCTTTTTCCAACAAATCCAGAGACTGCTTCTCTCTTTTATATGGAACTATCGGAAACCAAGGATCTCTCGAGCAGTGATGTACGCACATAAAAGAAAAGCAGGACTGGCCTGTCCAAACTTACAGTCCTATTACAAAGCCACAATTTTGGAGCAAATGGCTGACTGGCATTTACCCCACGGGAGTAAGAAGTGGGTGGACATGGAAAATTGGCTCCAAAAATCCCATTTTGGCCACACTAGCCTCTCACATGTCTGGACACTGGGAAAGCATTCTCACACGAATTTGGGACAGTTGTCTCCACCAATTAATGCTACATTGACAACTTGGTATACAGTAAAAGCTAACCGACAGCTAAGCAACCCATTATCGGTGTTGGCACCCATCTCTATTCTTGGAGACGTCATTCCGGACCTGAACCTAAAAACCTGGCAACAACAAGGCATAACTAAAATTGGAGATCTTTATGATCAGAATGGGATGAAACTCTTTTCCAGCTTAAAATCAGCGTATGGCCTGCCTGACACCCAACTTTATTCATATGTCCGAATTCAACACTACTTGCTGGCAGAGTGCAAACCCACCGACTAGATATGAAATGAAATGTTGGAATACCCAAAGAACCAAGAAAGGAATCACTCTAGTCTATAACACTCTTATGCAAAACACATCAAGTCAATTGCTGTCGGCAAAGGAAGCGTGGGAAAACGACTTGAAACTGTCAATAGATCTAGAGGCGTGGGAGTATCTATTTGGCCAAACGTCCAAATTCTCTAGGGCACTTAACCATCATGAACTAACTACAAAAATAATGTACCGATGGTATATGACTCCGGAGAAAATACATAAAGCTTTCCCCGAGGTACCAAATGTTTGCTGGAGGTGCCAGCTGGATATTGGAACTCTGATGCATATATGGTGGGCATGCCCCATTGCGCAAAGATACTGGTCTATGGTCAACCAAATAATTTTGGACTCCACAGGAATATCCCATACACTGTCTCCAGGTATGGCCCTACTTGGTCTTTTTGCAATACAAATGGATAAAACAACCAAACGACAAACTATTCAAATACTGTTAGCCAGTAGAAGCCTGTTGGCTAGGAACTGGAAAAGTCCCTCGCTACCATCTGCTGCGGAAGTCCAATTAGAAGTGGACCGCATACAACTATACGAGAGAACAGCCCTATGGACTATTTAATCCTTATCAGTATTGGTTGCTAGCTTTCAAACTATGGGGGAAACAAGGAGTGAAGTGCTTTTTTTTATTTTTGGTTTCTTTATTTTTTTTTATTTAACTGCAGTGTACGCGTATGCCAGTGACCTATCCCAGGTAGTTCTCTTCTCCCTCTCCTCTTCTCCCCGCTCCTTTCTCTTTTTTTTTTGACTCAATTCTTTCTCCTGTAAAAGAAATATTGTTAAAACACCTGACAAATTGTTAATAAAAAAAAAAAAAAAGTTAAGATAATAGTGTATGATGCACGTTTGCTGTCTTAACAAGAGGAAATTACTTATTTTGTCAGGACTGTGTATTACACGGTTATAATAATCAGGTGGAGTTTGCCTTGTAACATTATTAACATACTGCTACTATTCACTGTATTATACTATGCATTTATGCAGTCATAATTACCTTAAATGTGGTATATTCATAAATTCATTGGCCGTATCACATCACGTGACATATGTGCAATTATTCCTAAATTATATTGTGCACCTGTTCAGTATTTTATACTGTTTGCATTGGCAGTATATTGTTTAACCAGAGCATCTTTCCAGTGCAGCTCCTTTTCAGGACATCTTGCCAGAAATTATAGGAGTGTATGCCATCATCAATTTTACAGTAATACATTAATTACGTATCTTATACATGGTTCAGCATATTATCATGTTCAAAAGACATATATTAACAGTCATTCTGTCGAGTTAAAATTCTAGGCTGCAACCCGGGAAGTCCTGGGGAACAAACTCCTATGTGGTAGGGGTATGGACTTAAAGAATCAACATGTTTCCAGCCATTAAGCATGCAATTATATGATGCATCAGGTAAATGATCAGCCTGCTGTGTATTTTGGTTTTACCAACTGCCTGATATATTAAATATCCAATCTGATATACAAGTAGTGGACAGATGTTACTAGACAAAGTTACCAATATATATATCTCCTTAAGCTTGCTGCGGCAAATCTGGCACAACTAACCAAATCAATAGTGGGGAGGCATTAAAGAGGTTTTCCTGTGTCCCTATTTATCATCTTAAGTCATTAAAATGAAATGCATAATCTTGCTGTATTACTATGTTCTTACAGTTGGTACTTGGTATACTTGTGCCTACATTAATCCACTCGTATATTACAGGTTGTTACTTTCAGTACAAACCTGTGGCATTTATAATCTCCTAACAGGTAATTTGGGGAGTACGTTCTCAATTTTATTGGTCTGTTCAGTGTAACTAGATGTTCCTGGGTCCCACAGCAAATTAATTTAGGGCCCCCAACATATCCAGAAGTTCCTGGTTTATCAAGAGAGGTTGCAATTGAGCCTCATGGGGCCCCTATACCTCCTGGCCCCCCCTGCAGCTGCAGGGTCTGCTTCCTCTGTAGTTACGCCCATGGTCCTGTTTCAACACAATTTTGAGCAAATCCATGCAGATGATCAGTAATCATTCTAAATGGGTATGGCTAAATGGTTATGGCCACAAGCAGGATGTTATGTTTAGTGGTATTTGTGTAGTTTTTTCTTCATATTAATCTTAGTTCGAGGATATGCATGGGCTCTCACTCACTGGAACGTAGTGGGGTATTGCTAGACTCCACGGCAGATTTTTTCGGGGTCCCAAGGTGTCTAGGCACCTCTTTTGCCAACGTTTGTTGGATTATGTATGGATCAGGGTCTCTTGGGGCCTCTGTACCTCCTGGGCCCCCCTGCGGACATGGGTTCTGTTTCTTCTGTGGTTATGCTAGAACTGTTTTGAAAGGCAGGTTCTGAAACTGAAGTCAAGCAAGGTTGTCTGGCTATTCAACATATTGCTAATTCCATTTCTGTGGGTTATTTTACACTTCAGTACAATACTTTGTGTATTTCTACATCAGGTTGTTGCTAAATGCTGTGTTTTAATAGCAGAGGATGAGTAGAGTATAACAGTGCTTTTTTAACAGGCTCATGCAGCCATTACACAACAGTAACTTAAACTCTAGCACCTTAAGCAGCAGTGTATGCAGAGGATAACTCTTGTGCACAGTGACATCTACGGGCCATTGTATTAACACCACAGTAGGCACTAAGTTTGTATAATTATGCTTGTCTTCTATGGGCAGCTCACCATTTTAATGCTGCGGTCTCAATGCTACTTAGCTAATTTATGAAACTTCAGCAGAACATGGTGTTATTGCTTGGTCATCACTACCTTGCAGGTAGTTCTACCTATAAAGATGGTGCCTTGTAAATGACATCAATACATTAGGGTACTGTATGAATAACTACTTTGTGTCTGGGGGGCTTCCTGTGGGAAATTGTACAGGGAACCTGGCAGTCTTGCTGTTTTCTCTGCACTACCTGTTATAATTGAAGTGTACTTAGTTCCAGCTGCTCTGTTCTTGCAACTGGGGTTCCTCTGATGTCTGCTACCTGTTCCTGTCCCATGGGAGACTCCTGGTTCTGATGCTGGCTGGTCATCCGGCTTTCAGTTTGCCTCAAGATTTTGATCCTGTTATCTGTTTTTGACCAGGACTATTAGAAAAAATCCAAAAAGTTTCAAGAGCGGCATAAATCTTAATGTATCATTAGGATAAGCTTACCGCTTTCCCAGTTGGGTCCGGGTGCACATACCCCAGACCTTCAGCATAGGGGACTACTCACAACAAATCACATTAGGCAGGCACCAATCCGGAAAATCCAACGAAAGTAGATTCCAAGAGCCAGAAATTGTATGTGGGATGTGGTACTTTATTTTACATCACATCTAAAAAAGGTGTGATGTGGCGTAGAGTATTGTATTTTATATATAATTTTTGACCAGGACTAGTCTGTCTATTCACTGACTATTCATTAGGGCACTCTTGTGGCCCTGGTGGGAGGTGCTGGAGTCTCACACAATAAGTCCTGGCAGTACTCGATTAACCAAGGCTGGACACAAAAAAGAGTTTTTACAGGCAGATCAGTTTGCCAAGATAGGAATCCAGGCACTCCCTGGTGTTTAGATTGCCATATATGACAGTCTATATGGTTACTCTATCTAATGCATTATCTTTTCTAATCTGCTGACAATTTGATTTGGTGTATTGCCTGCAATTTTAACAGGTATGAATTTATCTTGCAGCAGTTGAAAGTTCATTTACTCTGTTCTGCACTTCAAACTGTAAGTATACGTGTTCATTTCCTTCAATATTCTACTTCAAGCGTGCAGTTGAAAGTTATTTTATACATGCTGTACCTCAAGCTGTAAGTATACTCGTTCATTTTCTTTACTACGGCTGAAACCTATAATACTTAAGGACTGCAATTGAAAGTTATTTAATACAGTTTCTGCATCTTAAACTGTGAGTATATTCGTTCATTCCTTTATTTAGTGTTGAACACTATAATACTTCAATACAATATACAATACAATACAAGAGTGGTGAGTATATTAGGTGGTTATTGACATTTGGGTCAATATCATGATAAGATCAATTGTGTTCCTCATTAGTTGGATTCTACTTTTCACTCTGCAATTGCAATAGGGTGTTTAAGGAACTTCTGTTCTTCATTGATTACAGTATATCGTCTGTGGTAGGGGGAGTATGCAGTTTACCTTAGCCTCAAATAAAAAGGCTGCTATTGCTCCCAGGTGCTTCTCTGATTAATAGGGGGCAATAGTCTGTATGGGGCTTAGCTTATTTTTCCCTCCCTAAATGTAGATTTACTGCTTGGGAAGGTCCCAACGGTGCCCACTGCCATGTGAAGGAACAGGAAATAGGAAAATCATATCCTACTTACAGAGATTTTCTTTTCCTGGACTGTAACATGGCAGTGGGCCCAGGTTCCCAGCCCTATGTGGGGAGAGCTCTCACCTTACAGTAAATGAGGATGGAAGGGCGGGGCAGGGAGCCAACATTTATTGATTGCTTGTCAGATCACGTGACTGGGGATTAACCCAACGGTGCCCACTGCCATGTTACAGTCCAGGAAAAGAAAATCTCTGTAAGTATGATATGATTTTCCTATATATAGTCTAACCCTGATAACTGTAACTGCTGGGGCAGCACACTCCCTGTCTGGTATTTTTAGATACCACTATATTATAATAAACATAACGGCAGTTATGAAAAGGCAAAATAAACATTGAGCAGTTTTGCTTGAAGATCTTTCCTGTGATCTGAAAAACAAGAGGAAAACAAGCATGCAATGTAATAAACATGGCATTGTAAAATAACCCAATGTCCTTAGTAGGTTCTTAGTGGAAATTGGTGGGAGTCTCTTGCTTTAACTGTTGAAGCAAATCAGAGTTCAATCCCCAAAGGGTAAGATCAAAACAAGTTAAGTGATGGGCCCATTAAAAGTCTCTGTGGCACCATCCTTAGCAATTTTTGTGACAAGGGTTGAAACTTCAGGATGAATCTCAAAATCTCTGTCTGGATCCAAGAGACTGAAGAAATCTGCAGAAGTTGTAGATTCTGAGTGATCCTTGAGGTAGTCCACAACCGCTATGGCCTCAGTAGATGCAAAGTGTTGAGCATCTGCACCATACTCACATTTACCTTCATGAGCAGTCCTTCTTAGACCATATGTAGCAACAGCAGGTGATGGACTGTTACCGAAGACATGCACTTTCATGCGGTATTCCATTACTTTGCTGTTGATGACATTGTTGCGGTGCCAGAGGAATCTGAGAAAGTTTCTGTGGTCCTCTCGTACGATAAAACAATGGAATATCTGCTGGATATCAGCTATGATTGCAACTGGCTCCCTTCTGAACCTCATAAGTACTCCTACAAGGTTGTTAGTTAGGTTAGGACCAGTGAGAAGAACATCATTGAGAGAAGTACCTCGATATTTGGCACTGGAGTCGAATACCACCCTGATTTGTTTTGGTTTGCGTGGGTGATACATGCCGAAGGAAGGTAGGTACCAGCATTCATCGTGTTCTTGTAGTGGTGGGGCTGGTTCAGCATGATCATTGTCAAATATTTTCTTCATGAAGGCAATAAAATGTTCTTTCATTTCAGGCTTGCTTTTAAGGGTTCTCTGCAGTGAGGCAAATCTGGACATGGCTTGCTCATGATTGTTTGGAAGTTTGGTTCTTGTAGAGCGGAATGGCAAGGGTGCAACCCAACTGTTAGAGTTGTCTTTAAAGAATTCAGTGTCCATAATTTTTATGAACTCCTTGTCCTCAATGGAAGGTGCAATTTTGTTATCATCACTTGTAGTATGAAACACTGTATCCCCAAAGTTGTCATCACAGAAGATGGGAGTGACACTGGATACTGGGATCATATACTTAGGATTCTCCTTTACCTCAAAATGATGTGTGCATGGTTTGAAGTGAGTTGCTTCTCCACTTCGCAATACATGAGTTTTAAAGGAGTCAACTTCAGATGGCCTGTGCATTTTGTCTAGACAAACATCGCCCACTATTACCCAGCCTAGGTCAAGCCTTTGCGCATAGGGAGCATCATGAGGACCATTGCACTGTTGCCGTACCTTTAGGACTCTAAGAATATCTCTTCCCAACAAGAGCAGGATTTCAGCATCCCTTTTAATGGCAGGAATCTGACTGGCGAGGTGCCTTAAGTGGGGTTGGTGGCATGCAGCTTCTGGTGTGGGAATCTCTTCCCTGTTATTAGGTATTTCATCACTAATTCAATTAGTGTAGGTAAAGACAGATGAATGTTACCTTTAATTGAGGAGATAATGTACCCATTAGCCCTCCTGCCCAGAGTCTCTATATGACCAGCACAGGTATTGAAGGTATAGGGTTCTGCATCTCCCTTGATGTTGAAAATCTCAAAGAACTGCGGTCTTGCCAAAGATCTGTTGCTTTGGTCATCAAGCATAGCATAAGTCTTTATTGCTTTCTCTGGTCGACCTTCAGGATATATTTGGACTAGGCATACCTTGGCACAGCATTTGGGACTATAGCCTTCTCCACAGACTTCGGTACATGAAGTTGAAATCTTTGTTGAAGCAGGAACACATCCTTGTTCCTCCCGGCCATGATTTGAGATGGGGGTTGGAGACTGTGGACAATCAGGAAGAGGTATTGGATGCATTGCTGCAATATGCTTGTCACTGCTGCACTCGGTACACTTAATAACAGTCTTTCAGTCCTTAGCAATATGGTCTGAGGAGGCACAGCACTTATAGCAGACCCCAAACTTCTGGAGAAGCTCCGTGTGCTCCTGTAAAGACTTTGCCCTGAACCCATGACATTTCTTAAGTGGATGTGGTTTCTTGTGAATTGGACACTGACGGTTGGGATCCTCAATTTTCCCAGCAGAAGTTTTGTCAGCTAAAGAGTATGTAGCAGGAGGGATGTCTGTCTTTCTAACAGACACAGTGCCACACAAGTCTCTATGTTTAATAGCTGTGTTGTCATGCCGTGAAGATGATGAGGCAGAAAGGTTGGGTTCCCTAAAGCTGAAGCTTGGATCATTCTTGACCCAGGCATAGTTGCTGATGAATTTGCAAAAGTATGAGAATGGAGGGAAGGATACATTATATTGTTTATTGTACCTTGAACCCGCTGTGGCCCACTTCTCTTGCAGCCCATATGGTAGCTTCAGTACTACTGGGTTCACCCTGTGAGCAGTATCCAAGTAGCTGAGTCCTGAGAGGCGAGGATCTGCCTTAGCTAACTCCAGCTCCATCAGAAGGTCACTGAGTTCTTGCAGCTTGTGATTGTCTTTGTTGGTTATTTCTGGGAAAGACTGTAGTCTCTTAAACAAGGCACTTTCTATGGCTTCAGAGCTGCCATAGGTTTGTTCAAGTCTTCCCCAAGCAGCAGCAATACCTGCATCTGGGTAGTCAACATGCACAGCTCTTAGTCTCTTAACACGATCTGCAGACTCTGGACCTAGCCATTTGATGAGTAAATCAATTTCCTCTTTGGCTGTGAGGTTGAGGTCAGCAATTGCAGCTTTAAACGTAGATCTCCAGGCTCTGTAATTCTCAGGACAGTCATCAAACCTTGAGAGACTAACGTTAATGAGCTCACAACATATCATGTACCTGGCAAAGTCAGACAGGTCTGATCTCTCACTCTTTGGTGCCTGGGTAACTTGTGGAACCTGGGGGTTGTATAAGCTTCCCGGTGTATAAAGGTGAGATGAACCAGGATAAAATTAAGTGGCGTAAGCATTCAGCAGTGGTTTGGTCTCTAAGGCACTTGCTGGCTCTAGTTTAAACTGAGGTTTGTCACTGGAATTCACCTGAGAGATGGTAGGAGGTATCATCTCATGCTGAGTGACTACGTTTGTGGTTGGTCTGTCGCTGTGTCAGCGGTGGCAGCTCCATGGTTTGGGTACTGTAAGGAACAGCAGTGTCAGTAGTCACACCAAGCAGCCCCCCAGCTCTCTGCCTCTCTTTGTCACCCAACCACATCAGTGACGTCATTGACTCACACGTCGCGTTGCACCGCACACAAGGAGCTATTATTTGCCGGCAAGAGGGAGAAGGGGAAGGAGATGAATTCCACCCAACTGGGTGACCATGATTACTGAAACAAATTATTAAATAAACGCTTGAAAAAAGTGCGCCCCTCAATGATGGTGCCCTAGACAGCCGCCTACTCTGCCTACCCCTAGTTCCAGCCCTGATCCCTGCAGTGAGCACCAACCATTTGGTTTTTTGCTCCTTCTGTGCGGTGCAGCGCGACGTGCGAGTCAATGACATCACTGATATGTTGGGGGACAGAGAGAGGCAGAGAGCTGGGGGGCTGCTTGGTGTGACTCTCGCTGCTCTCAGACTTGCACAGTTACACTGAACTCAAGACTTTATCTCTATTACTGTAAAGTGTGAAGCTTCCTGCTGGCACAGCCACGTACAGATTTGGGGCCCATCAGCCGCTGATAATGTTCATAGTGGGCAGATAAGCGATTTATACAGTCTCTTAAATCGGCTGCGTCATTGTTAGAATGTGAAAGAACAGACATGCATTGCACAGTTCTATCCCATACTTCTGATAAATTGCTTGAAAACTCATCCCTTGTAATCTCATAATTTTCTCTGGACTTCTGAGATGGCTTTATTATGCGCTTGGGCCTGACGCTTTGCTCTATATATGGGGTTTTCTCCCTGGATGTCTGTGAGCTCTGGTGCATGGTGCACTTGCTTAGCTTCAGCTGAAAATGAATGCACAGAGCCTTGCTGAGACATTGAAAATGGTTACTGTCTCTTTAAGAAAGTTACAGCAGTGGCAGGAGTGTGGGGCAAACTGCAGCAGTGTTATAATATAGCAGGACCCTGAGAGCAGTGTATACAGCAGCTTGAGCAGCACAATAACACAATCCAGTTGCATAAAACAGTCCTGAACATTCACTGGGAACAGCATGTGCTTGTAGAACCATGTGCTTGCAGGGAGTTGTTAGACTGCATTAATCTTGTGCTTGCAGGGAGTTGTTAGACTACATTAATCTTGTGCTTGCAGGGAGTTGTTAGACTACATTAATCTTGGCTGCAGATTGACTATAAATGACTTGCCAGTGAGTGTAGACTTGATGGAACATACATAGTTTATAAAAGGGGAACACACAATTTGTTCTGTCACTTGCTGGAGGAGCTGGTATAGTCTAGGGCTTGGGATGGAGAGATGTTCCAGTAGGAGTAGTGCAGTACAAGGATAGGGGTGTAGTAGCTCAGTGTAGGAGTGAGAGGAGGATGAGGGTAGTTAGATGAGCAGCCAGAGGCTCCAGTGAGGAGACCAGGAGGGTTAGTATCCTGTGGTACCAATGTTGGCAGTATAGGGACTCAAGCAGTCAGGCTCAGTGATAGAGATTCTTAGAGTGAGGGACCTCTGTGAGCTTTTATTAGTACTGGGGATTGTTTCACCAAGGCAATGAGTACTACCTCTGTGTGTTGCATACACTTCCCCTGTATTTGTGTGAATAACAACTGCTGTGAGAAAGTTCTGGAAGGATTTACTGATTTAGAGTATTGGACCATCTGATCTCCATTAAGGGACATTCTGAATAGTACCATTAATAATGAGTTGTATTTTTTTTTTTAAAAAAAAACACAGACTCCAAAGTTATTGGCAAGATCTGTTTTATTGGGGAGTTAAGGTGTGGTTAACCCTTCCACCGACAGTACAGTGAAGACCCACCTGAGTTGCAGGGAGTTGCCAAAGAAAGCCTGAGTAACACCAATACAGGTACAAGGCACCCGTAGTCAAGTCACTGTCCAAAAATGTAATACAGGTATAGGATCCATAATCCAGAAACCCATTATCCACGGCCTTTATGGAAAAGCCGTCTCCCATAGACTCCATTATAATCATATAATCCAAATGTTTAAAACTGATTTCTGTGTAATAATAAAACAGTCACTTGTACTTGATCCCAACTAAGATATAATTAATCCTTATTGGAGGCAAAACCAGCCTATTGGGTTTATTAAATTTAACTAAAAATGTAATTAAATTAACTTTTCTAGTTGTCTTAAGGAATGAAGATCCAAATTATGGAAAGATCCATTATTTGGAAAAACCCCAGGTCTCGAGCATTCTGGATAACAGGTCCCATATTCATCTGCTCTAGTTACACAATATACAAACTGGATAAATGAGCAGAAGAAAAACACACAATAGTTACACTATATGTTCCTGTACCTTTAATATTGATCACTGAGTATTTAGCTACAGGATTTTAGCTGCAGTGTAACTTAGTTAGTAGACACTTTTGAGGGACATTCACTAAGAATCGTAGTTGCGAGGGCGTCCACTTCGCCGCACTTCGCCAGGCGTAGTTTCGCCAGCGTACCGCAAATTCACTAAAATCCGAAGTTGCGCTCAGGGGTAGCGTAAGGTTGCGAAGTTGCACTAGTGCTGATTTGCCAAGCAAAGCAAAGTTACACTAGCGATGGTTCATTTGAATGCGGCGCCAAATTCAATTTCCAATGGAAGTATTCATAGCAGCACTACAAATGCCTGGGAAACCTTCAAAACATCAAATAAAATGTTTATTTTGCCCTACACATGTGCCCACTGTATAGTTAAGGTGCCATGAGTCAGGAAATGTAGGGGGGAAGGAGGGGAGCCCCAAAAAATTTTTCGATCTTTTTCAGCCTATCACCCATAATAAAGAAAAAACGCCAGCGTTTTTTTTGCGCCTAACGCTAGCGTGAATTCGCTACACACTCATGTACACACACACACTCACACACACACTCACATACACACACACTCACACACACACACACACACTCACACACACACTCACTCACACACTTTGGGGCCAGTGGACACAACAAACAGTGGTGAATACAAAGAATGTTGTGTGGGGTGGGTCCCTGAGCTCAGGTAACTGCTAAAGAAGATATTGGGGGCAACTACAAGGGCTAAAGGAATGGGGGGCATGGGTTGGTACAGAATATAGTGCCCCCACATTCAATTTGATGAGAAAAATGAATGCAATTTAAAGGGTGTAATAAAGGGGTGAACCTTTATCAATATTAATAATTGTATTAATTCATATCATTATTAATACAAATATACGGGATCAATAATTAAACCTGTTGCTATACTGATTGTGAGCAATAACTTACACACACACACAAGTAAAGGTAAAAACATTTCTATCTTCGTATGATGGTAATTACAAGAATATCCAATTCAGCACAATCAGGGAGCTCCACAACCTTTGGCAGACGTTCCTTTTATAATTTGAGGATATTGTGATCTGCACTGGGTTTTGAACGATAATCCAAAAAATTTGTGATTTTCTGGGGTCAAATCTGAAAATTCTTATGATTCGAATTTTCATACAATTTCATTGAGTTTTTGACTTACCAAACTTTTCAAGTTATTTTTGTGGATGGAAGTTTGGTTGATTTTGTTTTAATAAAATATTGACAACATTTTGAGTTTTAGTAAATAACCCACTGAATGTTGCCCATAAGTTTTCACATAACAGTATAAAATAACATTTTCTTATTGATTAGAATGTGACCCTATGTGTGGCCCTTAATTCTTTCTTTAGATTTAATTCCTCTATAAAGGTTTGGATTTGGGTTGTGCTGAACACTCACGACTCCACCAAATCCAAGTCCTACAAAAAGTGCTAAAATGTGGTCACATCCAGACCAGGATTTGGTGCTTCCCTAGTTACAGCAATGTATATAAATCAGTAAATCAAATAGCTAAGGATCCATACTGTATAATGAATTAAATGATGTAGGCAATACAGATACATATACACATAAATGCAATAATGTAATACAGAAGCAGAAGGGAATTATCCCCCAGAATGGGAATGGGTTTCCTGATGTTGGACAGGTGGGCAGTTCCCTAACTAATGATTCTCACCCAGCAATTATAACCAAATACCCAGAATGCAGCATGAAGGGGCTCAGTGAATGTGGCAGTGAAGGTGTGTAAGTGTCTGATTGGCTCACTCAGCTCATAAAAGGACAGACGTCCGGCCTCATAGTCCAATGAGATCCTGATTCTACTGCAGGAAGGGATGTGGGGTAAATGTGTCCATTTATTGTCATGTATCACTGAATATTTATTATTTTTCCATCTGCGCAGACACCAGGACTTGTTATTATCCCCAATACAGGACTGATCCCCTCTCCTCTCTATACTGGGATAGGCCACCCCTACCCTCCAGCCCCCTGATTCACTGCCCTCCACTTCCCAGTAATGTCGCCCTGAGGGGAAACTCCTGCTGCTTAAAGTCTGAGCATAAACCTGAAATCTCTCTGGGGATTGTGGGTGACACTGGTCTGTACGTGAGTAGGAAGCAGATTTCCTGTCCCCTGATACAGATACAAGATTATGAGCCGTGTTTATATCCAGTAACAGGTCTGTAGCCTCCTGCCCATAGATCCTTCCCTTTACCCCAGTCACAATGGCAGCTAAGCCTGTGAGTAATGTCTCTGAGATCAGATCCACATCCAGATCCCCTACAGCAGGGACCTTTATATCATGTCTCTCTCTGCCCCCCTCATTATCTGCAGCTCCATGTGATTCCCGTTCCTGTAGGACAGTGAGTGGATCTGCCATGTTGCACAGCTCCTCAATGTGACGGATCTTCCTGGACAGCTCGTCCTTCTTTATTTCCAGCTCCTCCATCAGATCAGTGAGTGTGAGTGAGAGAAACTTTTTCTGTCTGGAGATGTCACTCAGGAGTCTCTTCTCTAGGGCTTCCAGCTGTTCCCTGATGTCTCTAAACAGGGCAGTGACTCTCTCTGTCTCACCGGCTGCTTTTTCTGCCACTTCTCTCCTGCGCTCCTGCAGTCTCTGGGCTCCTCTCTCAGTCTCCTCTCTCTCTGGCCTCAGTTTCTCCAGAACTTTCCTCAGTTTCTCTTTCTTCTTCTCAGAGGCCTCACTCAGCAGCTCCACCCTGTGGCCCCTGTGTTTTCCCACAAGGCAGCAGGACACACAGACACAGACACCATCCTTATAGCAGTAATACTCCAGGATCTTGTTGTGTGAGGAGCATTTTGAGTCTCCAGAGTTCCCAGTCCCATCCTGCTGTGGGTCAGTAGAAAGGAATTGCTCTGCTATGTTCCTCAGTCTCAGGTTCCTTTCCAGTTCAGGTTTCCTTCTATATGTCCTTCTACATTCAGGGCAGGAAGGCTTATTCTCTATACTCTTCTGCCAGTCCCATGTTCTCTCAATACAGATGAGACAGAAGTTATGGCCACACAACAGGGTTACAGGGTCGGTATAAATCTCCCGGCACACGGAGCAGGTCAGTTCAGCTCTCAGATCAGCAGCCGCCATTGCTGGAACCTGGAAGATGTTTTCTCTCTCCTCTCACACAGGGAGAGGCAAGTTTATTGCTTGGACTTTGGATTCACTATATTATAAATTCTAAAACTTGAAATTTTCACACAATAATGTGGGGTTATTATATAGTGAATTCTGTACATTTCTACTGGTCACAGCCAGTGATTATTGAGCTATTAGTTAAGCCAAGAAGCTGTGCCATTCTGCTCCCAGTAGTATCTACTCATGATTATGGTGTCGTGGGCATGAGAGAAGTGTTGGGCATGTCCTGGTAACTTGTCAGGGAGCAGATTGGCCTCTATTTCTCTTCAATATAACATGATGTTTCTATTCTGCCGTCATTATTGTCTCATCTACACACTTGACAATTCATTTGCTTTGCCTGATATTCCCACCCCATTCAGTTGCCAGTACATTCCCTGATGGCACAGATATTGCTGTTGGTTATGAGAACCAGTGGCTAAACCTGCAGTGCAAGAGTAATATTCAAGTAATATATCAAGTTATTTTATACCTGGATAATGATTAACACTCCCCACCCATGACTTTACACTATCAGCTTCCGGCCCTAAATTTATAGACTCGCACCTGACACTTTTGTTACATCACCATCAGGACAGGGCAGACGAGGGGCAATAAAAACACCTCATACACATAATACAAATAATAAAATCACATAACAATTCAGTTACTTTAAAATCTTTTCCTTTCTCCATAATAAAAACAAACACTAACCCATTGTAACCATACAATTTATATGAACTAACAATAAAGAGACTTATTTCTCCCCTGTGATCAACCCTTATCTAATTTAGTAACCAATTATTAGTGCCATTCACTTGCAGGTTACACATTAAACATGAAGACATTGATATGTACATAACTATGGAATGTTCCATTAAGTCCCTTGGGGGTCACACAATTTGTGCACCCAGAAGTCTTCCTTTTGTAATAAAAACCAATGAATATTATCTCCCCTGCAGAAATCTCATTTACAACCAATTGGGCTTAATGAAGTCGTTTGCACATGGATAGGAAACTGGCTACAGGATCGGGTACAGAGGGTGGTTGTTAATGGGACATTCTCTGCTTGGAGTAAGGTTCTTAGTGGGGTCCCTCAGGGCTTAGTATTGGGGCCACTTTTATTTAACTTGTTCATTAATGACTTAGGGGAGGGGATTGTAAGTAATGTATCAGTGTTTGCAGATGAGCCCAATTAATTCCATCCAGGATGTGGCACTTGCAACAGGATCTTGACTAACTGGCAATCTGGGCAGCTAAGTGGCAAATGAGATTCAATGTTGATAAATGTAAAGTCCTGCACCTGGGATGTAACAATATGCAATTTGGAATTGGTTACACTGGAGAAGAGACAGTTAAGGGGGATATGATCACTATATATAAATATATAAGGGAATATGATCACTATATATAAATATATAAGGGGATATGATCACTATATATAAATATATAAGGGGGATATGATCACTATATATAAATATATAAGGGGGATATGATCACTATATATAAATATATAAGGGGGATATGATCACTATAAATAAATATATAAGGGGGATATGATCACTATATATAAATATATAAGGGGATATGATCACTATATATATATATAAATATATAAGGGGATATGATCACTATATATAAATATATAAGGGGGATATGATCACTATATATAAATATATAAGGGGATATGATCACTATATATAAATATATAAGGGGGATACGATCACTATATATAAATATATAAAGGGATATGATCACTATATATAAATATATAAGGGGATATGATCACTATATATAACTATATAAGGGGATATGATCACTATATATAACTATATAAGGGGGATATGATCACTATATATAACTATATAAGGGGGATATGATCACTATATATAAATATATAAGGGGGATATGATCACTATATATAAATATATAAGGGGATATGATCACTATATATAAATATATAAGGGGATATGATCACTATATATAAATATATAAGGGGATATGATCACTATATATAAATATATAAGGGGATATGATCACTATATATAAATATATAAGGGGGATATGATCACTATATATAAATATATAAGGGGGATATGATCACTATATATAAATATATAAGGGGATATGATCACTATATATAAATATATAAGGGGATATGATCACTATATATAAATATATAAGGGGATACGATCACTATATATAAATATATAAGGGGATACGATCACTATATATAAATATATAAGGGGATACGATCACTATATATAAATATATAAGGGGATACGATCACTATATATAAATATATAAAGGGGATATGATCACTATATATAAATATATAAGGGGGATATGATCACTATATATAAATATATAAGGGGGATATGATCACTATATATAAATATATAAGGGGATATGATCACTATATATAATATATAAGGGGATATGATCACTATATATAAATATATAAGGGGGATATGATCACTATATATAAATATATAAGGGGGATATGATCACTATATATAAATATATAAGGGGGATATGATCACTATATATAAATATATAAGGGGGATATGATCATTATATATAAATATATAAGGGGGATATGATCACTATATATAAATATATAAGGGGGATATGATCACTATATATAAATATATAAGGGGATATGATCACTATATATAAATATATAAGGGGATATGATCACTATATATAAATATATACGGGGATATGATCACTATATATAAATATATAAGGAGGATATGATCACTATATATAAATATATAAGGGGATATGATCACTATATATAAATATATAAGGGGATATGATCACTATATATAAATATATAAGGGGATACGATCACTATATATAAATATATAAAGGGGATATGATCACTGTATATAAATATATAAGGGGATATGATCACTATATATAACTATATAAGGGGATATGTGTGACAAATACTGAGTGTGACCAAAATCCCCTTCTACTGGTCCCAGCAGGGCCCCTGCCAATCAAACCTGCTTGAGTGGGGTTAACCAGAAGCAAGGCCGGCCTCCCAGCCAATCAACCCTAGGGGGTGGGGAAAAGGCCAGGTATACCAGAGGGGAGGGCTAGAGAGTTGTTGTTGTTAGTCTGGGGTGTAACCTGGCTGCGGCAGGTCACCCTCCTCTGCGGTTCCTTGGAGTTTATCCTAGCTGAGGCAAGAAGACTCCCTCCAACAATTTGGATCTCCCTACCTCCCAGAGGACTGTTTATACCTGGATCCCCTTGAGGTATGGTTATTCTGTGGATTTACCCAAAGGCACTTTGCTCCTTACCCCTTTGAAATTGCCCAAAGGAACTCCCTGACTTTGTATTTGTATTTGCCTGGAGGGCGTGTGCATCTTGGAGTGGATTGTTCCAAGGGAGGCTCTTTGTTTCTGACCAGGAGTGTTTTGGGACTTGGGGGAGTTCATATGCTAATGCCGTGTTCCTGATCTACTGTTTGTTTTGTATCTGAAATAAACTCCTGTGTAAACCCCTCTTAAAGCTGTGGTATTTCCCTGTGTGTGCTAGTTGGTCATACGTCACACGTTTACGTGACAATATGATCACTATATATAACTATATAAGGGGATATGATCACTATATATAAATATATAAGGGAGATATGATCACTATATATAACTATATAAGGGGATATGATCACTATATATAAATATATAAGGGGATATGATCACTATATATAAATATATAAGGGGATATGATCACTATATATAAATATATAAGGGGGATATGATCACTATATATAAATATATAAGGGGATATGATCACTATATATAAATATATAAGGGGATATGATCACTATATATAAATATATAAGGGGATATGATCTCTATATATAAATATATATGGGGATATGATCACTATATATAAATATATAAGGGGGATATGATCACTATATATAAATATATAAGGGAGATATGATCATTATATATATATAAATATATAAGGGGATATGATCACTAAATATTAATATATAAGAGGGTATGATCACTATATATAAGGGGATATGATCACTATATATAAATATATAAGGGGGATATGATCACTATATATAAATATATAAGGGGGATATGATCACTATATATAAATATATAAGGGGATATGATCACTATATATAAATATATAAGAGGGTATGATCACTATATATAAATATATAAGGGGGATATGATAACTATATATAAATATATAAGGGGATATGATCACTATATATAAATATATAAGGGGGATATGATCACTATATATAAATATATAAGGGGGATATGATCACTATATATAAATATATAAGGGGGATATGATCACTATATATAAATATATAAGGGGGATATGATCACTATATATAAATATATAAGGGGGATATGATCACTATATATAAATATATAAGGGGATATGATCACAATATATAAATATATAAGGGGATATGATCACTATATATAAATATATAGGGGGGATATGATCACTATATATAAATATATAAGGGGATATGATCACTATATATAAATATATAAGGGGATATGATCACTATATATAAATATATAAGGGGATATGATCACTATATATAATTAGGGATGATTCACTATATAATAAGGGGGATATGATCACTATATATAAATATATAAGGGGGATATGATCACTGTATATAAATATATAAGGGGGATATGATCACTATATATAAATATATAAGAGGGATATGATCACTATATATAAATATATAAGGGGATATGATCACTATATATAAATATATAAGGGGGATATGATCACTATATATAAATATATAAGGGGATATGATCACTATATATAAATATATAAGGGTATCATAATATCTCCAATGCTTTATTTACCAGTATCTCCTTCAAGCTGGCATGAGGCACCCATTCCGATTAGAAGAAAAGAGGTTCCAGCTAAATATTGGGAAGGGGTTTGTTACAGTGAGAGCTGTGAAGATGTGGAATTGTCTCCTGTAGCACGGTGAATATTTGATTTAATGATTTACAATATATATATAACTGATTTATGGTGAATCAAACAATCAGACATGACTCAGATTGAGTAACAAACTGAGTCTTAGTGAAAGAGATACAAAGTTCTTGCTGATCTTTTAGAATTCCATTGGACAGCATTTTGGGCTAGCTAACTATATTGCCTAGGTCAGCATTTGGGGTTAAAGGTCTCTCTAGCTGTTGATTATAAAGCACACCTTCACTTTACATGGGGAGCTTCACCTCGGACCCATGAGTGGTGTCAGGATTTGGATCATTGTTTGATTATCGGGAACCTGAGGGTGATGAACCAGGTTGTGGGGCTCCCCGATTTGTGCTGATTTGATGAAGCACTGGCTATTCTTATACAGTAATTACCATCATATGAAGTTAAGTAAATGTTTTTAAATGCTACCTTTACTTGTGTGTGTGTAAGTTATCAGAAGCGTAACTAGAGGTGGGCGGGCCCTGGCGCAGGACGCACAGCCGGGCCCCCGCCCCTCTCCATACACCCGGAAACTGTCCGGTAATGTGCGCCGCGTGGACTGCTGGGGGGCCCTGAGGGGGTGCGGGCCCTGGCCCGCTCGCACCCCCTGCTCCCCGGTAGTTCCGCCGCTGTAAGTTATTGCTCACAAGCAGTATAGCAAAAGGTTTAATTATTGATCCTGTAAACACAGAATCAATGATTAAACCTTTTGATATACTGTTACTGCTATACTTTTATAATACACATTCTGCCTTCCTATCATCTAATCTCCTGGATCCTCTCCTTATGTTGAAGCAAGTCCTCTTCCCTATGTGGGATGAATTATTTCCCTTCATTAGCAGGACTGTATGTGGGACACGGGCCTCTATGTTGCCGCTACATTCTGGTTTTTGGTTCATTTCAACCTCACCTTTTGTTTCAGTTTTTCCCAGCGTTTAAACAAATCAGCAGTGGGAATGGCGTCAATTCCAACCTTCGCTCCTCCATTCTGAAGCAAATTTAAGAAGATCTGCCTGCGGCTGATTTTTAACCTTTCTGTACCCCTTTTTTTTACATCCCGCTGCCCAGCAATGGTTTCTCCTGTGCGTTGCAACTCACCCAGCTGACTCAGCAATGTCGCAGCTTCATGAATAACACCCTGCTTGGCATCTAAAGCACTTAACATTGTAAACAATGGGACTTTCAAATGGACGTGAGATCCTACAAGCAATTTATTTTTCATGTGTGCAGTAAAGGGAGCCATATCTGGCCCTGGCCACATCTCTTTTACTGTAGGTGTATTTTGGGGGCTCACACATCCATACTCTCTTAACCTTTGTATTCCCTCCCCTATAGTACGGGCCATGGGGTAGAATCCATCATTTCAGTGGGCGTATCATACACTTGTAAGACTGAATCCCTTATCAAATGTAACAGGGAAAAAGTCACAGTAGTATCACGTGTTCTCCCCAGATAAAGCCTCACCCGAGGGTCTTTAATAATACTGCCTAATCCTATAGCTTCCCTGCTAGTAAGAAAGATACCATCCCCACCCAAATCCCACACTCGCAAGATCCATTTAAGGAGACTTTCTCCTCCTTTCTGGGCAAATTTGTGACCCAACTCTGTTAATTCTCCTGCAGTATATGAACGGGTTTCCTCTGTATATTGCTGTTCTGCTGCTTCTGTATTTCCTCTGTAATCCTGATGTCTGTTAGTATTGTCTGCTCTTTCAGTTACTTCTCTCCTTTGTTTGGTACTTACTATTGGCCTTAGTTTTCCTTCTTCTTTATCATCTCCTATTTCAATTTCCTCTGATCTGAATCTGCTCCTGACCACTGGCCTAACTCCCCCCAGTCTCCTTTATTTACAAGAGCTCTCACTTTAACTGATGCACAGGGCCGGATTTACCTTTTTGCCGCCCATAGGCCGCCTGGTTCCTAGCGCCCGCCCACCCCCGCTGTGAGTGCATGTGCCGGGTACCAGGTCCTAGTGCCTGGCAGTGAACGCACTCACATCCTCCGCCTTCGAGCGAATAGGAAGCTACTGAAATCTTCCTCCGTCACATTCCTAGCATGTGCGCCGCTTCCTCTGCCAATTCCAGCTGTATTAGGCGGAGTCGCGTCAGAGTCATTGCGCACCAGGTCCTAGTGCCTGCTGGTGCGCGAATGTGGTCACATCCCCATGCGAGTGTGCGGCTCCCAGCGCTACTCTAGCTGCGGCTGTGCGGCATGCCGCCCCTCAAATGTTGCCGCCCTAGGCCTGGGCCTTTGTGGCCTCGCCACAAATCCGAACCTGCTGATGCACCTTTTTCTGATGATTTTCTCCCTTTCCCTTTTTGCTGTTTATTAACAGTTTTCACTACATATTGGGAAAACTCTGTTTCCATCTCATCACGGTGCTTTTCTGAAGAGCGGAAACATTCTCTGAACACAAATAGTTGATCTGCAGTTCAAGTGACTCCCTTTTGGTTGTCTCCTCCATTAGCGCCTGAAAACACAACCGACCCACTTGTGCTGCAGACTTCTGCTCTGCCTTGGAATATCGAGACAAATCCAAACTCAGCAACTGGTGACCGGGGTTAGTCACCTGAAAAGGTTTCTGATACTTAATCAATTCATGAGCAACGTGGGTCCAGGGTCCGGAACTAGCCCATGTGGGAAGGGTGCTCATTTCATCATCTAACCCTCTAACTTGATTTTTAAACAAGCAGAACATTTTTGGTCTCTTTCAACAGTATGTTTGCCCTGCACAAGCCACTACAATACTGACACTACCCTAACATACAAAGTTAAACTATAAATAAATTCCACAATTTATACAAGTTTCTATAAGTTATTACTGCACTTCACAGCAATAAAAAGGGTTAATCCTGTTCACATCGCCTAATGTAATAAAGGAGTAAACCTTTATTAATAATAATATTTGTATTAATATATTTATTTTAATTGATACAAGTATTATTGATAGGTTAACTCCTTTATTACATCTCCCTGAATCAGCGGTACAGGCTGATACATTAGATAGGTACAAGGAAGGGTCGGATGCTTTATTCACCAGTAGCTCCTCCCAGCAGACAGGAGGGAGCCAATGAGATTAGAGGAGGGAAAGGGGTGTTACAGGGAGAGCTGGGAAGTGAATCAGGGGTACAGGCTGATACATTAGATAGGTACAAGGAAGGGTCGGATGCTTTATTCACCAGTAGCTCCTCCCAGCAGACAGGAGGGAGCCAATGAGATTAGAGGAGGGAAAGGGGTGTTACAGGGAGAGCTGGGAAGTGAATCAGTGGTACAGGCTGATACATTAGATAGGTACAAGGAAGGGTCGGATGCTTTATTCACCAGTAGCTCCTCCCAGCAGACAGGAGGGAGCCAATGAGATTAGAGGAGGGAAAGGGGTGTTACAGGGAGAGCTGGGAAGTGAATCAGGGGTACAGGCTGATACATTAGATAGGTACAAGGAAGGGTCGGATGCTTTATTCACCAGTAGCTCCTCCCAGCAGACAGGAGGGAGCCAATGAGATTAGAGGAGGGAAAGGGGTGTTACAGGGAGAGCTGGGAAGTGAATCAGTGGTACAGGCTGATACATTAGATAGGTACAAGGAAGGGTCGGATGCTTTATTCACCAGTAGCTCCTCCCAGCAGACAGGAGGGAGCCAATGAGATTAGAGGAGGGAAAGGGGTGTTACAGGGAGAGCTGGGAAGTGAATCAGTGGTACAGGCTGATACATTAGATAGGTACAAGGAAGGGTCGGATGCTTTATTCACCAGTAGCTCCTCCCAGCAGACAGGAGGGAGCCAATGAGATTAGAGGAGGGAAAGGGGTGTTACAGGGAGAGCTGGGAAGTGAATCAGTGGTACAGGCTGATACATTAGTTAGGTACAAGGAAGGGTCGGATGCTTTATTCACCAGTAGCTCCTCCCAGCAGACAGGAGGGAGCCAATGAGATTAGAGGAGGGAAAGGGGTGTTACAGGGAGATCTGGGAAGTGAATCAGGGGTACAGACTGATACATTAGATAGGTATAAGAAGGGGTTGGATGGTGTTTAGCAAGTGAGGGAATACAGGGATATGGGAGATAGCTCATAGTACCAGTTGGTCCAGGGACTGGTCAGACAGGTTATATAAAGACTTAAGGTTGAACTTGATGGACATGTGTCTTTTTTCCACCTCACTTACTATGTCATTATGTTACTATGTAGCTGGGGGTGGTTTTTTCCCCAACTGAATATGTTCAGGGTAGAACAATACTGGGCACATAGAATGAAATAAGAGACAATGAGTACTGACACATTAAATACAGTGGGAATTAATTAATTGCCAATTTCAATCATAATAAGCCCTTGAAAAGCCAGTATAAATACAGTAGCAATTGTGTCAGTAATACCATCAGAACAGACATTTGGATAAATGAAGTGCTAATGTGACGTCTAATAGTCTGAAGAAAGATAAACAAAATACAGAACTAATAAATAAATATTTCAGTGTCTTCTCATCAGTCTCATTTCTGCTATTGCCCCATGTCTGTAAAGTTTCCCCAGCCCTCCTATTTCTGCCCCATTTTGGTACATTAACTGCTGTGTTCTGATTGGATAAACTGCAAACAGAAATAGCCAATCAGAGTGAATTTGTTCTCTATAACATCAAGACTGGAGGCAGAACCAGAGCTTTCCATCATTGTTTAAAGGCACGGTAACAACAAAAACTGAATGTGCTTCAAAGTATTTAAAATATAATGTAGTGTTGCTCAGAACTGGTAAAGTTGTGTGTTTTTTTCATAAAGACTGTTTAAATATAAACAATAAGCTGCCTCCCTTCTACTCATTGCCTGGGGGCGGGGGAAAAAGCAGCGACAAAGCGAGAGGCTTAAAAAGTTGCTTCTCCGCGCCCCGACCCAGAAGTGCAGCTGTTACTAACTGTACAGAATTGGAGCTCGTAGGCCGCTAGCACTACCCTTAGGTGTAACAGGAGAGCCCTACTTACCCCGGTCTTCACCAACGCCCTTTTGGGGCCCCAGAACTTTCTGCTGTGAGGCAAGCGGGGTTCTTAAACACAACCAGGGCAGATGAGTTCACAGTACAAGAGGGTCGGACAGAGGCGTAATTAATAAACAGGCCGGGATCAATGGCGGGCAGCAAGATTCAGAATGGTAAACAGGCAAGGTGGAAAGGCAGGCGACAGGATTCAATGTCAGACACAGGCAAGAGTCAAAAACCTGATCAGAAGTAATAATAGAAGTCTTTAGCCAGAGAAACTGGCTTGGGCAATGACCTGCAGGGGCTCCAAGAGGCTCCCAGGACTTCCCATTACATTTTTTTATGAAAGCACCTCACCAGATGAGGGACATCTTTGGCTGCAACCCAAGTTCTCTCCTCAGGACCAAAAACCCTCCAGTGAACAAGGTATTAAATGTTACCTCTACATCTGCAAGAGCCAAGAATCTCCTGTACCTCAAATCCCTGATGCCCATCTACCAGAACAAGAGGAGAAGGAAGGGCAGGCAGAAGAAAAAGAATTACTGACCCCATGTTTGAGAAGGGAGACATGGAAGGAGTTTGCAATTTTCATACTGGGATGGAGCTCAAGCTTAACACAAATGGGATTGATGACCCCCTTGATCTTAGAAGGACCAATAAAACTAGGGCCCAGCTTAGGAGAAGGAATACGGAGCTTGATATTCTTCGTGGACATCCACACAGAATGCGCAATAACAAAAGAAGGAGCCAGTCTACGACATCTGTCAGCTGTCTTCTTCTGATGGATTGAAGTCTTCACCAGGGCCTGGAGAGCAGTGGACCAAATGGACTTAAAATCAAGCAACGCAGTTTCAGCAGCAGGAACTTCCATTCTGATATTGAAGATGGAAGGGCCAAAGGATTTCGACGATAATTACAAAAAATGAGAAATAGCTGAAGGCTTCATGTCTGAGGTTGTTATGGGCAAATTCAGCCCAAGGAATGAGTTCAGGCCAGTTGCCATGATTCTGGGAGATAAAGCAACTTGCAAAAAGCTCATCAAAACTTGGAGACAAATTGAACTCCTCAGTCAGACACATTAAAGGAAGGAACCCATGAAGGAGGAAAATTTCTCTGACGAAAATCATTGCAAGGAGAGCAGCAGACAGAAGTCCATCCAAAGGAATGAAAAGTGATCTACAACCAGAATTGTAGAGAAGCCTGCGGATTTGGGTAAATCAACAATGAAGTCCATAGAAATGTCCGACCATGGCTGAGTTGGCACAGGCAGAAGAACCAGAAGAACAGACCAAAGGGGAGGGTGCGAGGAGTCTTCTGTTGAGCACAGATAGATCATTTTTATCCTGACAACCCTAAATGCATATAATGTGCCTGGGGAGTCAGAACCCACTACCTTCCTCTCTATAAAACAAACTAAAACATATTTAAGCTAATTTACCTATGACATCATGATTCAATGTTCCATCGGTTTATACTTTTTAGCCCTCAGGGTTGATCAGAGC
The DNA here is from genome assembly GCF_017654675.1 of Xenopus laevis. Taxonomy (NCBI): domain Eukaryota; kingdom Metazoa; phylum Chordata; class Amphibia; order Anura; family Pipidae; genus Xenopus; species Xenopus laevis. Next base: position 134,760,249 of record NC_054385.1, read on the forward strand.
AGCATTTGATTTAGACATTTTGAAGGGAAAGAATCTACCACTTTTGAAAACTCCACAAAAATCTGACCCCTTTGTTAAAATGAAGGGAACATCTGTGAACCCCTATAATGTGCCCTCAGTTGGAACCCACAGAGTGTATGTGTAAATACATTTTAGGGTGAAAACCGCTCCCATCTGCACATTTGCACAGTTTCCTAGAACTCTAGGCCCATCTTTAGCATATGTCTATGGTAGATGTGTCCAAGTCATTGGCAGTCATTCTGGTGTGTATACTCGGCTCTGCTGGAGTAGTTCCACTAGTGAACTGGCAAGTGCCAAGGGTTCAGGTTGGGACTTCTTTGTCTTGACAGTTTTATTGTTGTTGACAGAGGATCCTCCCCAGCTGGGTTTATGGGTTGGAAACTGTACTGTATCTAGATAATTCCACCATTACATATATTTCACAAAAGGTTCCAACACACTGACTTGCAGAGCCATTACATTTGGAATGGACTGTAGTTCTACTTCACAGGTAAATGTAATGCCAATAAATCCTATGCAGGGGGCTGGTTTATCTTTTGGAGTGTAAAATGTACATGATACAAAGCGTGGGGGCAACTACACGTGGATTTAAGGACAAGACATGGAACAAAGGAAACTGTTAGGCTCTGCTCGGGCTTGAACCCAGGGCCTCCTGCTTGTGTCCTCATCTCTCTTACCATTGGGTCAGGAGAGCAGCATGTGTGCACCCATCTTCATTACACCTTATTGATTAGGTGGGGTCAGCCAATCAGGGCCCAGCCCTCCTCTCAGCAGGTGCCTGATCATTGGTCTTGTTTCTTGAGTTCTGAGGCTTGTCCCCAACTCTTCTGCTCATGTTCTTGTCCTGCTCCTGGTTCTTCTTCTCACTCCTGCATTCGTCTACTTCTATTCCTGTTCTCTTCTTGTTCCTGCTCTTCGTCCTGATCTCTTCATCTGCTCCATCCCACTCCTGTCATCTACTCCCACTCCATCATCTTCCACATTCTGACTCTTTGTCTGCTCCATCCTTTCCGTAATTCAGATCTTTCTGGATAACGGATCCCATACCTGTTGGATGTGCTGGATGTATTAACATAAACTGCTGATCCCTCCAATCTTTAGGACTGATACTTATATACAAATTACCAATAGGACAAGTAAACGTTTAAGAAATAGGTGCTCGGGTGCAATATAATGAATTTTGTAACAACATTGCCCCCTGCTGGGCAGTTCCTGTAACTATCCCGTCATACACAGATACAGAGGGGCAAATTCACTATGATGCGAAGTTGCGCCAGGCGCAACTTCGCCGCACTTCGCCAGGCGTAGTTTCGCCAGGGCTCCGCAAATTCACTAAAATCCGAAGTTGCGCACAGGGGTAGCGTAAGGTTGCGAAGTTGCGCTAGCGTTGATTCGCTATATAAAGCAAAGTTACGCTAGCGAAGGCTAATTTGCATACGGCGCGAAATTCAAATTTCAATGGAGGAATACGTATCTGCACTACAAATGCCTAGAAAAGCTTCAAATCATCAAATAAAAGGTTTATTTTGTCCTACACATGTGCCCACTGTCTAGGTAAGTTGCCATGAGTCAGGAAATGTAGGGGGGAAGGAGGGGAGCCCCAAAAATTTTTCAATGTTTTTCAGCCTATCACCCATCATGTAGAAAACACGCCAGCGTTTTTTTGGGACTTAGAAAAAAAATTGACTTTTTTTGAAACAATCCCTATCTACTCTATTGCGCTTCGCCAGGTCTGAGGTGGTGAAGGAAGTCTAGCGTAAAAGGTAGCGTTCAGTACACTGCGCAAGTTAGTGAACTTGCATAGTTTCGTCGCTAGCGAAGATTCGCGTGGCGTAAGGTTGCGAAGTAACACTAGCGAAACCACGCCAGCATTCGTTAGTGAATTTGCGCAGTAGCGAAAATGCCAAACGCTAGCGAATTAACGCTAGCGTTCGGCGCTTTGCGGCTTAGTGAATTTGCCCCAGAGTCAGAAGGAGAACAGAGAAGTGTTGTGATGTTGCTCTGCTCAGGATGGAGATCACAAGCCTCACATGCACTTTCCCATGGGGAGATTCACCTCTAAGTTAATTTTAGTATGTTATAGTGTTTCTAATTTGAAGTAACTTTCTAATTGACCTTCTTCTTCTGACTCTTTCTGGGGGGTCACTGACCCCGTCCAAAAAACAAATGCTCTGTAAGGCTACAAATGTATTGTTATTGATACTTTTTATAACTCGTCTTTCTTTTCAGGCCTCTCCTATACATATTCCAGTCTCTTATTCATATCAATGCATGGTTGCTAGGGGAATTTGGATCCTAGCAACCAGCAGAAATTACAAACTGGAGAATTGCTGAATAAAAAGCTAAATAAGTAAAAAAAAAACACAAATAATAAAAAATGAAAACCAATTGCAAATTGTCCCAGAATATCCCTCTCTACATTATACAAACAGTTAATTTAAAGGTGAACCACCCCTTTCAGGTTTTATTTACCCTTTACTAATAATAAACTGTTATAAAAACTTTGCCCTCTACATAACGATTAATATTCAATTGACTCATTTTCTCTTAACAAAACCCTTCAGATACTCTACTCTAGATATTCACTTCCAATAACAACTCACAGATCACATAGTTGCCTTTCTTCTTCTCTCATGTCAATGTCCTTCTTGTTATAATTCTTTCTTTTCATAATGAGTCATTTGGCATCAATTCTGCAGAAGGAGTAGTACTTACATAGAGTGTCAGCCCAGCCCTCTCCCAGTACAAATGACAATACACTAGAGAAGGGAAAATGTCCAATGAGAGTTTCACTAAAACTAAAACCCTTTATAAAACCAGAGACTCACAACATCTTTGCAGCAATTGTGAAACCTATTGATGGGCGAATTTCTCCCTTTTCCCTTTGCCGAAAAATTTGCGAATTCCTGTGAAATTCGTGAAATGTTGGAAAATTCTGAAAAAACAAATGAAGCACGATAATTGACCGCGTGTGCGAGCAACGTGTGTCCAAAATTTATTAACGCCAGGGAATTTTCGCCAGGCAAATTTCCACGGGATTTTCACAACTTTATTCATGCAAAATGTACTAATTCGCACCACGTGAATTTATCACCGATCACTAGTGATGAACAAATCAATAGAAATTTCTTTCATTAACCTCAGATGTTGTAAAAGAATTTGAGAGGCAGAATTCGACACTCGCTCTCCTCCTCTGAAACTGACAGTTTGCAGGATGTAACGTCACAATAGAGGGCACATTTATTAAAACTCTCCTTTTTCAGGTCGGGTTTTTTTGTCACAAAAAATCTGAAAACGTTGCAGGGAAAAAATCTGAGACTTTTCTTATCAAAACTGTGAGAAATGCACTGGATAATCCAATAAAGTTGAGTTTTTGCAGCGTCAGTTAACGATAAATTAGTTCAATTCATGGATGGGAGTTTAATCAATTTTATTTTAATTTTATCCCCTAGTGTCACATACACAAAAACTATCATTTTCATTTGGAACAAAAAGACCCATTGTGAAGAAGAAGAAACTAATTGTGACTCCGTGAGATGTATTCCATTAAGAAACATCCCAAAATGAATCGTTAATAAACAAATAATTACATCAAACACATGTGACAAAGCTTATTTATTCACACTCACATTTTTGTGCTTTTAGAGGTTTTTTGACTTAAACCTTCAATAAACTCACTTTCTCGTCGTGAAATTTATTAAAAGTTCCAAGAAAATAGCACGAATGAAGAATATAGCTCTAAAAATTCATGGTTTTTGGACAAATCTGAAAACCTCTAAAAGTCTGAATTGATCCAACAGAATGAGGGATACACGGAATCCAGGATTCGGTTTGGGATTTGGCCAAGGTCTGGTCTTTTTCAGCAGGATTCCTTTGGTGAAGTGCAAGTCCCTGGATGAACTGAATCGGAATTTTACAAAATCCTGTGACTTTTTGCCACACGAACAAGAAAATCAAAAATGTTTTAACCACGTGTTCAGCAAGTTTTTCTCTTTCACCATTTTTATCCTAATTTAAATATGCAAATTACAGTCTGGCTTCAGTTCAGTATCTGGGTGAATCTTTCACAAAGGCTTCAGGATTTGGTGGAACCCTAAAATAGTAGATATTTGGTCCAAGGATATCAAAGATTCAATTAAGATAAATATTAAATTTGGTCCAGAATATGCACTTTTAAGATGAAAAACTCATCTCTTAAGACTAATAATGTATTTTTTGTCAAATCAGATGAAATTCTTGATTTGTGTCAATTACTAATGTCGGCCACTAGGAAGTCTATATTTTTATTTTGGATAACAGAGAAAGTCCCACATTGAACGTTGTACCCTCATATTTGCATAGTTTGTGTCTTCAAGAAGTTATTAGATTCAGAATTGAAGATTTTTCTTTAAGAAATAAAAGAAAAAGGAGAAGGTCAATCAATTTATGTTGAAACTTGACAACAAAACCGATGAGGAAGGTTAATTCTATAATCAGGAATAAAATTTAGTTGTTACTCCATTCATGTAATGATTTCAATGGTATTTACTAATTAACTGGATTTTAAAATTCATAATTGAGAAACAGGTCAAAATGGTTAAGAATATTTGTTTATTGTTCAGGTAAAAGTCTGAAGGTTATTTATTTGGAATATTTGGAATATGAAACTGCACATTTATTGACATGCTGTAAAACTGTCAACTTGTTTTATTATAAAATTTCAAGAAAAAGAATTTGAGTCGGTTAAATTTCAATTCCTCAACACACTATTTCTGTTTCTATGGAAAAAAATTCACAGGAAATTCAGGATAATATTGTGACTTTAACAGGAGCCACGCTTTTCCCTGGTACAGCTGTTGGGGGACATGCTGGGAAGTCTGAGCCATACGTGCACCCTGGGTATCCACCATGTTCTCTATCCTCATGGGAAAACCTGGAAAGACTGGGGCATTCAGGGAAACCCAAAAATCTTGAGATTTTGTGATGTTCACTAGTGATGGGCGAATTTATTCGCCAGGCGCGAATTCGCGGCAAAAATTTGCCGGTGTCAAAAAAATTATGTCGCAATTTTTTTGCCGTTTTGCGAATTTTTCGGCGAAGCGAAACGGCACAAATTCACCCATCACTAATGTTCACATGACTTCCAAGCTGCAAATCACCATGAGAGCTGAGTAACAATAGCCATTGGCCAGAAGATGAACCGGCTGGGGAGAACATCTCAGGAGACAGACATGATGGTGTTCTTGGATAAAGGAGAGATTCCGATGGGATTCCCACACCACTGCCCTAGGTGACTTTACCACCTTTTTGTTTAGACCAGTCATTTAAATAACTGTTTCCCCATAAATTGTATGTAGGGTCTATAGGGTTCAGTTCCCCTATGTTCTAGAAATCCCTTACAGGTTGGAAATCTCGTGGAGTGACCAGCTAAAGGTGGCCATACACAGGCAGATTAAAGCAGCCGATATCTGTCCTTTAGAGCAATTCAGCATCTTATCTACCCGTGTATGGGGCATTCTGACATGTCTCCCCAATCAATATCAGGCAGATATTGATCGGGCAGGTTTGATTTTTCTTGCGATTAAGGACCACTTTGGATAGTTGCTGCAGTCCTTGCCCTATCGGTGCCCATTTCCTTCATTGTAATCCAATTGTTTGGCCCTAGGGCCGAACAATCACATTAACCACATATCACCCTGCCTTTGGTGGACATATCGGGTCAAGATCCACTCGTTTGGTGACCTTGCCAAATGAGCGGATCTTATCATGTACGGCCACCTTAAGCGTTGGACCTAAATTTGATAAGGGTGAGTCCTTTTCCCCAGTGCAGTGTGCCCTGACATTTCCAGATTTGGCCAGATGGTGACACTGTTGTGCAGTTTCTTTATAAAGTTCAGCTGCCATGTGCTCAACCTCTTTCCATTTTCCCTCCAGCAGGGGGCAGATTCTGCTGAGGCTCCTGTAGTCTAGACCCCAGTAATGGAGAGGGTCCAAAGGTGGACTGGTCCATGGTGAACTCAGGGATACTAGAGAAACACAAACCATCCCACTGTCCCTTTATTTTTATCCTTCTGATTCAAGCAGAGGTCTGACTGCAGTCAGTATTCAAAATTTCACAATATCAGAAGGGATAGAAAAGAACCCCCACTTGATCAGTTAAACTAAAGCCGTCACAATGTATTTTTTACACACTTATTAAATCCCAGTTAAGTTAATGGAAAAACACCACTAATTTAGTACATAGAGTTGAATATATCACTTAGTAATGAGTTATAAAGTGCAGTGCAATAAGTTATAAAGTGCAGTGCAATAAGTTAATTAAATATTAAAAAAAACTCAGCAATCCAAAGGGATCTATATTGCAATAGACCATAGAATTCAGACAAGACCCCTTCACACAGATTTATACCCTACCAAATTAATCAATCGTATTGTGCCAAATTGATTAAGTGCTACCCCAAATGATGACTAAATACATTAATTAATGGTTACTATGTTATTAAATAAATTGATTATAGAGGAAATACTAGATTGGGAGAATTAATTAAATAAATATAAAGTGCTAAAAAAGTGCTCCTACGTGAATGGTAAGGTTCAATTGATTAAATTAACTAGACTGCCATTAGATAGGATAAAAACTGAAATCAATGCTCAAATTCATGAAAAAAAGGAGGAAAATGAAATAAGAGGAGGTGGAGTTGTCCCAAAACTGCTGCCTGAATTGTTTCTATCCCTGGGACACCACAAAGATGGAGAAAGCGGAGTAACCGGGACTGTGGTGTCAGTTTTTAGCTGGGCCCTGAGCTGGTTTGAGAAGCTGATATATCCTATAAAACCACAATTCCACCGTCTCCTGAGAGTTTAACTATACAGAGAAGGAGCTGAACCGAGCAAAGATTATTTCCACCACCCCCAAAAACAATTATTTTAGCCAAGGTTTTTGAATTAAAATTAAAGGTAGCCAAAGATCAATGGATAAGAACGCTGACGCGCGTTTCGCAATGTTTGCTTTGTCAAGGAATAATGAAAATGTTCCCTCAGACGCGTGGTTTAAATTAATTCCGCGTCCTACGTCACGTGGCTTAAGTTATCGCGAGACCTTCCCACTCGATCGCACTCGCTCACTCGCTCCCCATACACCTATCGCGAGGACCTCCTGGAGTGCGTGTGTCTCTCTCCTATTGGCTCCGCCGTTGTCATGACACCCACGCCGTAACTCAGTGTTATACAACACACTAGAACCCCCCTGTCATTTACCCTGGTTAATCTAAACTTTCTACATGCAGGTATTGCGCTTATGATCCTAAACCAGGAATGTTGTGGAACATTTCTATTTTTACAAATCACCAATGTATATGGACTAATTTTTTTAACCTATGATTAAATTATTTATATATTTATATTCTGAAATGTATTTATAAAAACCATTGATTGCTCTTATTAGATGTATATATGATTAACTCCTAAAAACATATTTATTAATTATTCATTAAAAGAAATTCAATATAATCATATATGTAGCTTTTTATATCAGCTCGTGACATTTTTATATTTTTATAAAAATGAAATAAATAAAATTGTTACAAACCATTCCTGTTTCGTTTATAATTATTAAATGAATGATGTAAATAAATTATTTTCATTTATCCCATTCGGGGACACCTTATTTAATTTAAAGATCCAGTAGCTTTCTCGTTTTTACCGGGCCCGTTCCAGATTTCCTTTTCGAATTACCAATTCCACCTTTTCCAAAGCCCAAAATTTCGTTCTTGATGGATCCATATGGTGTACTTTTTTAAAATGTTGAGCTACAGTAGAGAGAGTTTTTTAATTTTTATAACTGATAGCACTACAATGTTGCTGCAACCTTGTTTTTAACATCTGTGTGGTCTTACCTATGTACTGTTTACTGCAAGGACATTTGATGCAATAGATTACACCTTGGGTCCTGCAATTTATATAATCATTAACCTTATGGGTTTTGCCAAAACGATCTACAAAGGTAGTGATTTTCTGTAACTTGTTGCACATGTTACAGTCCCCACAGGGAAAGAAGCCATAATTTTATTGACATTTGTTCTGTGAATTTTGGAAATGACTCCTTGTGAGCATGTCTCTCAGATTGGGACTCCGCTTATAACATATTGCTGCTCGCTCTGGCAGTATAGATCCAAGGGTGTTATCTTCCAAGAGTATTGGCCAATGTTTATCCAAAATTGCCTGTATTTGGGAACTGTAAGTATTATAGGTAATTATAAATCTAACAGTATTGTTAGGTTCTTGTACTTTATCCTTTATAACCAGAAGCTCACTTCTTTCTGCCACTAATGCTCTATGATAAGCTTTCTTCACTAGCTTCCCGGAGTAGCCTCTTTGTCTAAGTCTAATTTTCAGCTCCTTGGCCTGTTCTTTAAAGTATTCTAGAGACGAGCAGTTACGTTTGAGTCTTAGGAATTCTCCAGTTGGGACAGGTCTTTTTACTGAGTGTGGATGGAAGCTCAAGAAACTTAACAGGGAATTAGTAGCTGTTGCTTTCCTAAAGTTATTGGTCACCAACTTTCCATCATTAGTTACTTCTATATGGAGATCCAAGAAAGAGACCGATTTCTCGGAAAGCTCACAGGTCAGGCAGAAGTTCTATTTCCCAAAAATCTGAATAGTGATCGACGATAAGCAGAAAATCCTTGCCAGCGTAGTTGAATATGTCCATACTCAGAATCTGCCATGGCCGTGTAGGGAGGGGATGTGACATCATAGTCTCTTTTTGTTGTTCATGTGCATATTCGTTACACACAGTGCACTGTTCTACATAGTCTTTAATCTCCCCATGCATATTCGCCAAAACAGTGTTTTCTCTAGCCTGCCTGAAGCATGCCTCACCACCTATATGGCTCCAATGAATGCGACGTAGCATCTCTGCACGTAGTTGCTTTGGAATGATAATGCATTGGCCCTTGAAGAACACCCCATCCTGTAAGCTTATTTCATCCCGGTAGTTCCAATACTCTCTAATAGCCACAGGTGTCTCTGCCCTTGAATCAGGCCATCCGTTGAGCACAACTGATTTGAGGATCTTGAGGTGTTCATCTTGCTCAGAGGACTCCCTGATCTGCGACAGACGCTGATGCGTGACATTTAAATAGTCGGCCTGGTTTATGCCCTCTATGTCGAGCTCTTCACGGTACATGCTGCAAACTGAATGCTGGGCATGAGGCGCTTTGTGCCAGCGTGCTGTGGCTCTGCTCAGTGTATCACTCACATACATATATGGGCCCGGTTTATAGGTCACCTCCAGAGCATAGTTTTGGAGCGAGAGTAGCATGCTTTGAAGTCGTTTTGGGGCACTAAGCAAAGGTTTGTTGAATATCGCGACTAGCGGTTTGTGGTCTGTTTCAACCGTGATGTTTCCCCGACCGTACAAATAACTGTGGAAACGGTGGCAGGCAAACACAATGCTTAGGCATTCTTTCTCGATCTGAGCGTAATTCTGCTCAGTTGCAGTGAGGGCTCTGGAAGCAAATGCTACAGGTTGTCCATCTTGCAATAGGCAGCATCCGAGGCCATTCTGACTGGAGTCACTTTGAACTGTAATGGGCTTGCTAATGTCATAGTATCTTAGTACCGGTGCCGTGGTAATTAGTCGCTTGACCTCATCAACTGCTTCCTGGTGCTTTGGCAGCCAGTGCCATGGCATGTCTTTATCCACGAGCCTGCGCAAGGGCTCGCACACCGCTGAGAGGCGGGGCATGAATTTTGACAGGTAGGTGACGAATCCGATGAACCTTTGCACTCCCTTTGAATCGGTTGGAGCAGGCATGTCTTTTATTGCCCTCACCTTCTCAGGATCTGGCTTTAACCCCTCTGCTGATAGTATATGACCGTGGAAGTGGACCTCATTAAGTTTAAACTGTGGCTTCTTGATGCTCAGTCTCAGTTTCACTTCTCTGCAGCGGTTCATAAGGGCAATCATGTTGGCATCGTGGTTGCGAGTGGCCTCTTCTAGTGAGTCTCCACAACCCACTATTAGTATATCATCTGCAATTGGCTCCACACCTCGCAAGCCGGCTAGTAGTTCATGTTGTTTTCTTTGATACACCTCTGGGGCTACAGACACACCGAAGGGTAGTTTGAGCCAGCGCATTCGCCCCCAGGGTGTCCAGAAGGTAGTAAGAAAGCTGCTCTCGGTGTCCAATTTGATTTGTAGGAATGCATCCCGGGCATCCACCAATGAGAAAGTACGGGCTTTGGGCAGTTTATAGAGGACATCTTCAAGTGTTGGCATTATATAGTGGGACCTTTTCAGCGCTTTGTTCAATGCCCTTGGGTCAATGCAGATTCTGATTTTGTCAGCTTTTTTGACTATAACCAGGTTGCTTATCCAGTCTGTGGGTTCAGTCACTGGGGCTAGGTTCCCATCCTGTATGTGTTTGTCCAGCTGGGCCTTTACAGCTTCCCTCAGTGCGACTGGAACATTGCGTGGTGAGCATTGTACTGGTGTGACAGTTCGATCTAGGTCAAAGTGCACTTCCCCCGGTAGAGACTCTATCGGACTATTGTACACATCATGGTATGTGCTGGTAAGCTGGTGCTCAGTTAGCACCCCTGTGGTATGGCTTTCCAGATTGTGGAGTTCGTCTGGAATAGTAATGCGCATTAGACCCAAACGTTCACATGTTGAGCCCGATAGGAGCGGGTTCTGGCTTGCTTGGACTATTTCGAATTCCAGTCTGTGGCGTAGACCCTTTATGAAGCATTCCGTATGAAAAAGGCCCAATGACTTCATCACCTCCCCCGAATACAGCTTGAGTCTGGTCTGGCTAGGTACTAGTCTTACCTTGGGTGCTATCTTGTGTTTATCATGAAGGCTCATGACGTTGCATGTTGCTCCTGAGTCAAGCTGGCAACGTTGTCGGATGCCATGGAGCTGAAGGTTGACAAACCACTTTTTTCCTCGGGAGCTGGGTGGGCCCATAGTACTGGCGGTGTATATATGTCCATTGTCCTCCTTGTCCACCTCCCATTCAAGCTCCGCTTAATCGTCGACTGTATGTAGCGGACGCTGGTCATGTTTTGCTTTAAGGCACACTGCTGCAAAGTGGTTGAGGGTGCCGCAAAGTCGGCAACTCTTGCCAAAAGCTGGGCATTGCGCTCTCCCCCGGTTGTGTGTGCTGCCACAATACTTACACTTTTCAGGGCTTCTGGAGTAGTTAGGATATCGTGCTATGCTGGGCTTTATGGTGCTTAGAAGTGCTGGCTTTTGGGCAGCTGTAGCATTAATACTGTCATCTGCTCTGGCCTGTGTCAGCACTTTCATTCGCAAGTCTGTTTGCTGCGCAGCTCGGCAAATATCAATGGCAGACGCCAACGTGAGTTCCCTTTCTCTTAGCAAGCGACGGCGCGTGCTTTCATCAGTAATACCTACCTATCTGTAGGATCCCCCAGGATTTCCTTATAGCTGATAGAAGATAGTTGTCTCTCAGCTTCCTTTACGTACATCTCATTGGGCCATAGTACAATATTCCCACCCTTATCAGAAGGTTTAATTTGTATATCATTTTTTATGTATCATTTTATGTATCATTAACTAATGTATTTAGTCATCATTTGGGGTAGCACTTAATCAATTTGGCACAATACAATTGATTAATTTGGTAGGGTATAAATCTGTGTGAAGGGGTCTTGTCTGAATTCTATGGTCTATTGCAATATAGATCCCTTTGGATTGCTGAGTTTTTTTTAATATTTAATTAACTTATTGCACTGCACTTTATAACTTATTGCACTGCACTTTATAACTCATTACTAAGTGATATATTCAACTCTATGTACTATTTAGTGGTGTTTTTCCATTAACTTAACTGGGATTTAATAAGTGTGTAAAAAATACATTGTGACTGCTTTAGTTTAACTGATCAAGTGGGGGTTCTTTTCTATCCCTTCTGATATTGTGAACTCAGGGATACTGGGAAGTCTACAGCAGAGAAATGTAAAGGAGATGCCTTATGATGAATCCCTGAGCAAGAGGCTTCGGTGTGCTCATACCCTGGCTGAGTGTTGGAGCTCGGCCTTAATATTAAAGATTTCTGTGAGACACTGTGGGTGCCTGTACCGGCTTTGTGTGAGTCCTTGTGTGAGTGTTCTGCCTGAGAGAGGGTATTGGTTTGGCTCCGGCATGTGAGTCCCCTATATGAGGACAGACTCTGTCTGTGTGCCTGCTATGTGGGAGCTACTGCCTTGTTCAAAGGAGAAATAATTTGGGGGCAGGTTTTGCTAACTGGGGAAACGTTAAGAGCTCTTGAGGAAAGTGACTGAACTATGACTGTCTTTATCCACCCAGAGTGGAGTGTGAGACTGTGTCCTACTGTGCCAGGGTTGAATTTACCACAAAGGTTCCCCAGGGAAGAAGTTAATTGTTGTATGTTCATAATGCATTTTTTTATTTCTATAAAAGTTCTATTTGCTTGCTGCACGTTTGTTTTAATTGCCCTAGTGGAACATTCCTAAGGTGCAATTCCTCAGTACCCACTAGGAAGCACTGTGTTATAATTTAGGCCCTGTATTGATAAAAAAAAATATTTTTATTAAGAGTGTACATCCCATACTACACAAGGTGTTATGTGTTACCCTCTTTGTTTCTATGTTTCTCATTCAGAATGATTCTTTTTAAGAAATCTTATCTTGAAAGTTATCTTGAAAGTATGTCAAAGCCATGGCAATTTGTATCCATGGGACTTGTTATCATTCAAAGACTTATCCCAACTGTCATTTAACATTTTGCTGAAATCTTTTTTGGAAAAATATTAAGGTAAATAAGGTCTAAGCGGAGACCTCAGTTTTGCCCCCATAGAAATAGGGATGTGATCCGAAAGATTAATTTTGTCAGTCTGTGAGTTATCAAGTGTTATTAAGAACACCCTAGGTCACGTGGAACTGAAATGTAAATAAAATCTTTATTTAAAGAATCTGTATTTTAAACATTTAAAAATAAGTTTAGGTTTGTTAATGGAAGGTTTTATGTGAATTCCACATCGAATGACTGTGAGATAGGTATTTACTTTCCGAATAAAATGTAACTTCATTTTAATAAAGGTTATAAAGAAACCGAAAAATTTTTATAGGAGCAAAGTCACTCAAATATTTTACTTTCAGTGGATCATTTTGTCTTGTTCTGGTTGATCTGGAGAGGGAGGAGACATAGACTTGTGTCTTATATGACCTTTATGTCCTTTCCATGGTGCTTACTAGGAAGCAAGAATCATCTTTGAAGTTTTGTGTTTTTTTTACCTTGGAGGAGGGGGTTAAAGTCATGGGTGAATTCTCTTGTTTGGATAGTGATGTTGGTTAGTGATGGAACATACATCCTGTTTCTTCATCCTGGGCTTCACCTGGATCATGGAAAATGCATGTTGCCAAAGTGAGAATAATCTTCAGTGGAGATGGATAATTGGGTGAAACATTTACATTTTGTCTAGTGATTGGAAAACGTTAGCAAATGTGATAGTAGAACTGAGTAGTCCATATCCAGGTTATCTTTCTTTTTGTATGTAAGGAAAAGAATTGACATAAATCCAAAAGCATATCTATGACTATTCTAGGGTTAGGGTGAGGGTTAGGTTTAGGGTTAGGTTTAGGGCATATTTTCTTGTGGAGGACCTAATTGGCAAACTCTGTGGTTCAGTAAAGCTTTCAAGATATCCAGTTTAAGAGGTAATGTTTTTTAAACCAAGATAATCAGAGGCTCATTTTTGTAGGATTCAGAAACTCCAATAAACCTAAGCTTATTATGTGTAGATGTTTTCTCCAGATCATAAATTCTAATTGTAAGTCTTTTGTTTTCTTTTCCAGATCATCAAACCTAGTGGACGCTGAGAGTTTATCATCTTGGATTCCAGAGACAGCTTCTTGAAGATGTTGAATCTTTTTTGTCAGGAGAGGTAAGTTGAACTGATAGGGAATTTATGTTGTCCAATAGCTTTATCAATTGATGTTGGACCCATTGCCTAGGGTGCCCTTACCACGTTGCTATTAGGGATGCACCAAATCCCCTTTTTGGGATTCGGCCAAATCCCTGAATCCTTCCAGGAAAGGAAAAGTTCTTCCCACCCCTAATTTACATATGCAAATTAGGATCCAAATTTGGTTCGGCCAGGCACAAGGATTCAGCTGAATCTGAATCCTGCTGAAAAATCCTGGCCAAATTCTGAACCGAATCCTGGATTTAGTGCATCCCTTCTTGCTATTAAGAAGCTTTAGACTGGGAAGTCAATTGACTATTTATTAATTAAAATGAAATAAAATAATGAGAAAATAACAGAGCTTTAGGTATATCTAGTTTCCTCTTGTAATTGAAGACTTTATAGAGGCTGTGTGTAGAGGATAGGTATCTTGGCCTCTCTGTGAGCAAAATCAGACAAATTGAAACTCATTCACATCCCCAACTCCACCAAAGCCAAAGGATAGTCACACCCTAGAGAAAGTCCCAGCCTATCAAGCTGAAGTCACTTGATGATGAATAGAAATGTCTAAGTAAGAAGTGTCCTGTAGGTGTCACTGTAGAGCAAATAATTATACTAAAGGTGTCCTGTAGGTGTCACTGTAGAGCAATAATTATACTAAAGGTGTCCTGTAGGTGTCACTGTTGTACAAACTTGTGTGACTCCAATGTCTGACCTTTATTTCCAGGGTCTGAAACCTGTTCTAACAACCGGTGTCAGTAAATTGTTATTCATAGTCTCTCTTGCCCATCACAGGTCTGTCTCAATCACACAACAGAGTTTGGAGATAGACTTGAAAGTAACAACATTTTATACAAGACAGTCATTGTTTTGGTCAGTTGTTGCACTGGTCCATGTGTGTTTATTTATTACACAACCCCGAGTCCAGAATCATTGTTAACTCTTTCCATGCTACATGGCTCATAACTTCAGGAACAACTCTGTTATAGAATATTACAATTGAGAATTCTATAGTTGCTTCTGTTCTAGGTGTAACCCTTTCACACCTGTACAATCAGATGACACTCACTTTACCTGGTGTATTAACTGTTTGCAGTCCAGTGGAGCTGACCCTCTTTGCTTGTGAGAGATGCTGGGAACTGGGATTTATAGGTCAGTGGCTCCCCCTAGTGGCCAGGGAGTAGTACAGCTCATGGCAATTCCACTAGAAACTCAAACAAGCAAAGCTTTGCAGCAACAAATAAACACTTTATACTGTATATACAGATGATCTAAACCCAAGTGTTACTCACACTCAAAAGTGTCACTCACAGACACCCATTACTCCACAAAAACCCAAGTATTATTTTATTTACCCAAGTGTAACTTACCTGATCGCAAATGTGACTCATTCACACCCATGTTTTAATTGGTCACACCCATTACCCAAGTCTTATTGTATTTACCCAATTGTTACTCATCCACACCTGTGACGCAGACAAGCCCAAGTGTTATTGGATTTAAGCAAGTGTTACTCACCTACACATTCCATTCAATCCTTCAGATGAACGTCCCTCCAGCTCTCCATTCCCTTCTTCACATACACACACCCCTCCAGTGATAAACTTCCCTCCTGCAGACGCAAACCAGCCCCCAACCCTCCTGCACCCCTCGCTCTTCTTGTTGGAACTCAGCCCTCCAGCACATTCGCCCGCACTCGACTCCATCTTGCAGGATTACACTCCCCCCTGTGTCCAGCAGAACAGATTGCCCCCCAGTTACACATTCCCAATTCCAGACACATCCCATCCAGTAACCCTTCTGCCCACACTCCAGGATGATATCTGGGACCAAACATTGTTGTAGTAATTATTATTATTGTTATTATTATTATTATTAAACATACTGAGAGTAACATTGTGCAAGAGGTAACAATCCTGGGGCCACACACACCCCTTGAGGGCCAAGTCTGTGCTGTGATTAACCCTTTTTGTGCTCAGAGTGAAAGCAAAGCAATAAATGAACATGCAAAGTAAAGTGTCAGAGACTCAAGTGCCATGTGCTCGTATAGACACACACTTGGGCACATACTGGTGCCATTCCCAAAGGTACTTCCATCCTATTTTGATTGAAATTAGCAGCAGCCTGGACCTGGCAGTGATACAGGGCTCTCCCAGCAGATTATGTTCATGGACACACCAACGCATTGGGTACTAGGGCCATTACTGATGCACTATATGTAAATGAGCCCAATGCTGCATTGTGGGTAAAACATGGTGACCTGTATCCCACTAGGCCCCCTTGCCCATAAAAGCCTTACATGAGACATGACTTATAAAATAATACTGAGCAAGTGACTTTAGTCCAGTCAGTCCATGGCACCAGCACCAACTAGGGAATAATTCCATGTAGGAACCATTGTTACTATGAGTGGGACGTCTGGGAATAAATGTCTGTAAGGTAAGTGGAATATTGTGGTTCCCAATTTTACAGTCCAGGGGTGGGACAGGCCAGATTGTCCGGCTCACTTTGGCCCTTCCTACACATCGGCATGCGAAGTTCCCAGGTCCCAGACAACGCTCTCCAGATATAATGTCTTGCTTTCATGTTGGCTAAAGTTCTTGGCACCCCCTGGTTGGTGCATCAGTAGGACCTCTCCTCACACTGTGCTCTCCTTGTACTCCGTGGTCAGGCTGTGAGGACGAGAGGGGCCCCTGCGTCTGGTTGAGAGGAGACGCCGAAAGGACGAAGAGGAACTGAGATCCCCACAACTCTGCAAAAATATCCCCTCCTGATAGTCTGATGCCAAAGGGCTCCTGGGTATCTACAAACAGATCCAGAGGAGACTCAGTGAGAACCCTAATGGCAACATAGGCAGAGGGGCTGACACTGGGCAAGGATGGCAGGGCACTGGGTACATGGGCACAGAGATAGTGGGTACAAAGATACAGAAATTGATAGAAAAGGCTGCCATGATACTGGGTACATGTGTAGAATTTAAGGTTGGCATGATACTGGGTACATATGTAGAATTTAAGGTTGGCATTATACTGAGTACATGTGTAGAATTTAAGGTTGGCATGATACTGGGTACATGTGTAGAATTTAAGGTTGGCATTATACTGGGTACCTGTTTGTGGCTCTGACTGGCGCTTTCCGTTCCTTCCTTGAGACTCCTCCTAGAACGCTGCAGGAATCTGGCCACTAGGACTCGGGTACTGCGCCCGCCCTTCAGGTCCCCGAGGGACAAGGTACCACTTTTGGAGAGTCGAGGGACTAGCTTCCGGCTTGCCTGGCTCCGACTCTTCCCTGCCGAGTTTGTACGGAGCAGCGGGAATGGGTCGGTGGGGCTGTGCTGGTACAAATAGGCCTGGGAGGAGATTGCTGGGGGCAAGGGGGAGATAAAACAGGTTATTACCCTCATCTCCAACCTCAGTAAGTGCCAAGTGTCTCTATAAGGATTTACTGACATATTGTCCAGTAATAGACAAGGACCTCCCTGGGTAAGTGGTTCCAGTGTCCCCCAGTACTTGCCCAGGGGTTACCCTTATAACAGGGGGTTCATGAATTAATTGTGTCATTTTTACTGGATCATATGGACAAAGAGACAGAGAGTGGAGCAGACAGACAGACAGACATGAGGACAGTAAGCAGGGCTGCCATCAGAAATCACGGGGCCCCGTACAACAAAATTTTCTGGGGCCCCCCCTCGCCACCTCTCCCTCAGTATGAAGGCCACACAGGCATTAAAAGATGAAGTGCCCCCCTACAAGTTAAAAAAATTACTTTGGTGCCTAGACCCCTCCTACAAGTTTTGGTGGTCAGGTGGTGGTTAAAGAAAAAAAACATGGTGGCCAGGGCCCCACACATAAAAAAAAAAAAAAAAAACAATTAGCCAGGGCCCCCACACATTTTTTACAAAAAAAAAACAATTAGCCAGGGCCCCCACACATTTTTTACAAAAAAAAACAATTAGCCAGGGCCCCCACACATTTTTTACAAAAAAAAAACAAACAATTAGCCAGGGCCCCCACACATTTTTTACAAAAAAAAAACAATTAGCCAGGGCCCCCACACATCTTAAAAAAAAAATAGCAAAGGGCCCCACACATTTAAAAAAAAAAAACAATTAGCCAGGGCCCCCACATATTTTTTTTTTAAAAACTTTTAGCCAGGGCCCCCACACATTTTAAAAAAAAAAAAATAGCAAAGGGCCCCCACACATTTAAAAAAAAAACAATTAGCCAGGGCCCCACACATCTTAAAAAAAAAAAAATAGCAAAGGGCCCCCACACATTTAAAAAAAAAAAACTATTAGCCAGGGCCCCCACACATTTTTTAAAAAAAAACTATTAGCCAGGGCCCCCACACATCTTAAAAAAAAAAAATAGCAAAGGGCCCCCACACATTTAAAAAAAAAAAAACTATTAGCCAGGGCCCCCACACATCTTAAAAAAAAAAAATAGCAAAGGGCCCCCACACATTTAAAAAAAAAAAACTATTAGCCAGGGCCCCCACACATCTTAAAAAAAAAAAATAGCAAAGGGCCCCCACACATTTAAAAAAAAAAAAACTATTAGCCAGGGCCCCCACACATCTTAAAAAAAAAAATAGCAAAGGGCCCCCACACATTTAAAAAAAAAAACTATTAGCCAGGGCCCCCACACATCTTAAAAAAAAAAAAAACTAGCAAAGGGCCCCCACACATTTAAAAAAAACAATTGGTCAGGGCTCTCACAAGTTAAAAGAAAAAAAAAACTGCACGTACCTTAGCCAGGGAGTTCAGATGCCGGTATCTTCAGTTTCTTGTGCTCTGATTCGCCAGTGAAATGTAAGTCCCGGTAAAGGCGCATGGTGATTGGATAAAATAGAAGGGAGGTTCAAACTTCTCCCAACCAATCAGAATGTGGCTTTACCGGGACTTACATTTCACTGGCGAATCAGAACACAAGAAGAAGTCATCGGAGCTCCTTAACTCCCCAAAACATCCGGGCCCGGGACAACAGTCCCCCCTGTCCCCCCCTGATGGCGGCCCTGACAGTAAGTAAGACAAAGAGCAGAAAGGCTGACAGTATAACAGGGACAGACATTAATACAGACAGAGAGGGACAGAAAAAGGGCAAGTGAACCCTGACATCCAGTAATATAATAGGGAGCAGACCTGTATCCATGGACGACAGCGACATATTGTCCTCTAACACTTTACTGTATCCGACATCACTGAGATCTGGAAGAGGCAGGAGTTGGGTCACTGGGGGTGGAACCTACAGACTTGGGGATCAGGGCACTTAGGGACGAGGGGGTATCAATGCCCAACAGATGCAAAATGGGGTCACATTACCTTCTATCATACGTTGGCATCATATGAAGCAATAATAAGGGCGACCGAATGCTGATCAGGAAAAGATACCTCCAACGTATGGGATAGGGGCAGTTTTATTCCATATTTATAAGTTATATATTATATCTGGTCTAACCGGGGTATTTTCTATTCATTCACGCACCTGTGATTAGGGAGGAGCTAATTCCAGGGTCACTGTGGGAGCGGATGAGAAGCCGTGGTGGCACATAAGTGGAAAGGGCTGCAGGCCTCGTATTCTCGCTGTATCTGCGGTGGGGACAGTCTGGGGTCTGGCAGTGTGAACTGTGGTGCAAGGAACACCCTGACCCCCTGCTTTGTAGAGCTCTCCCAGAAATCTTTGCTTTCAGTCGCACCTCTGGAAAACAAGGACCACCAGACCGGCCAATGGTCTCCAGACGGTTACAGCTGCGGGTCACAGCACCAACTACATGTGGCAGAACTTCATCACCAGCACTTGGTGTGGAGCATGAGAAGGATCTGCCTCCCTTGGCATGAGGCAATGGGATCTCCTCGAATGGACCCTGGTGGCTAAGAGTTGGACTCTGCTGGTGGTGTCCACACTGACCACAGTCCACACTGAGACAGTAATCTGCACGGCTGCGTTGGATAGACCGGTACAGAACATAGTCCACAGAGTGGATGGAACCCTGCATCTCCAGGAGAACTGAGTCTTCAGAGGGACTGCTGTCTTCTGAAACACAGAAGGATCCACTGACACCAATGGTGCAAACAAAGTACAGAAACTATAGATAGAAATGTATATTCATTATTTCACAAACTGCCAGAATAAAAGCTCCTTTCTCCATGGCCAGAATAACAGAAACGATTCCACCAACTGCTAGAATGATAGAAGCTCAGCCCTTAGTTTCTAGAATGGTAGAAATTATTTCACCAACTGCTAGAATGCTATCCCTCAACTGTCACAATCATTGAAAATCTTCAACTAACTGCTATAATGACTGAAAAATCTTCCCTCAACTGCCAGAATCATTGAAACGCTTCCACTAACTGCTAGAATGACTAAAACCATTCCACCAACTGCTAGAATGGTTGAAACTCCTCTGGTAACTACAAGAATTGTAGACACTCTTCCACCATTTACTAGAATGACTTAAACCATTACGCCAACTGCTAGAATGGTTTAAAATCTCCCCTCAACTGTCACAATCATTGAAACTCGTCCACTAACTGCTAGAATGTCTGAAACCATTTCACCAACTGTTAGAATGGTATAAAATCTTCCCTCAACTGACAGAATCATTGAAACTCTTCCATTAACTGCTGGAATGACTGAAACTCTTCCACCAATTGCTAGAATGGTTGTATCTCATTCTTAAGAGTTTCCGTCATTCTGGTAGTCGGTGGAAGAGTTTCAGCCATACTATCAGCTGTCAAAAGCACAGAAACACCTTCAAGTCAAGAAGATTCATCAGAGACCTTTTTCAGATTCTGTTTCCTTCACTCTATAGAGACCATCGCACACACTCCCGCACCTCATTTGCACTGGCATGTACTGCCCTTCTCTATACAACAATGGAGCGGCATTTATACACACGTCTGGTTCATTAGATGTTCTACTCACCATTGCCACTGTGTCCGGTGGAATCGATTCTGTCAGACACACTTAGACAGGAGACCTCGTTGACCTGGGCATCAAACAAGGTTGCCTGGAACAAGTGGACATGAGCTAAGGATACGGTGCAATTGCACAGAGATGGATTGTTTTCATTAACTCCCTTTAACAACCTACCTGACTGTCCTCCCGGATTCCCATCACGCTCTCATATGAGGGTGGGAAGTCAGTTGGGTACAGAGGGATTGGGCTGTCCATGGAGCCATTATAAGTGATGCTGTTAAAGACAGAAAGAGGTTCTGGGTCAAATCAATGGAAAGATCACGTCTCTATGGCATCGTCCTTCCTCCATTTTTCTGATGCCTTGTTACCTCTGTGCATCTGTCTCAGAGCTGCAGGTGTATTCTGGAGGGTAATAGGGAGGCGGAGGCACAGGTGGGACAAACTCCTCACACTCTATCATACTTTGCAAGATGGTGTCCTGGGGTGAAATACACTCCAAGTTGGCCAAGGTGGCACTTCGAGGTGCGAGCTGAAGGATTGAAACAGAGGTGTAATTATTTGTGTGCTTAAGAGATGTGACCAATGATTGAGATGAATCTCCACACACACAGCTGGTGGTCTGAACACGCGGCCCAGCACTTACTACATGGATCACATCCAATGAGAAGACCTGAATGCAGCAGATGACAGCGGACAATGTGCAGATGATGGTGGATAGGATGGTGAGGCCACAGACACTGAACAACAGGTCCTACGACACACAGAGAGCAAAATGTCACATAGGAACACATACCCCTGGGATCAGGAGACACCACTGCAGTTTAGGGAAGGAGGCTACACCGAGGGACCACAGGAAGAGACCCGAGGAGACAAGATATGGAGATTTAGTAAGAAGAAAAGAAATCAGTGAGGAGTAGATACTACTAGCACAGCTACTACACCTGCCTCGCTGGAACCCTAGGGGCAAGTTTTTGCCCATCCAAGTGATCTAATTAGATTCCACTTAAAGTGACCCTAACGTTACATTGTATCAGCTGTAAGGGGCACGTTTACACACTGGCACCGACTCTTCCCCAATATTTGGTTGTAGTTACAAATGAAGGGAACCCCCAAATGTCCCCAACTTCCCCTCCTGGGTTACCTTCAGGGCGTTGCGGATGCCGTTACACTCGGAGTTCGGATACATGGTCAGAATCTCCACGTCTCTCCGGCAGGACGAGGGCATCTGCTCCTTGGATAACGGGTGGCAACAAACACACCAGTAATTCTCCTTGGGGGTAAAAGGGAAGAAAGGGGAAAGAAACAGAGCAGGACCGGCACTGCTATAGATACTGACCCTCCAACACACTTTCCTAAGTCAGCTTTGTTTTTCTGGGATTTCTGATTTAAAGGGGAACTGAAGGCTGGTGAAACTGAAGTACATTTAGACCAAACAAAACCACTTGAGAAAGAGACAAAGTCAAACGGGAAATAATGTAGACTCCACAAATCATAAACCTGCCGAGCCAAACGGCTTCTTCCCCCGTCACACAGCACAAGAGCCAAGCTGACGCTCTACTGGGACATCAATGCCCGGCTGTTAATGTGCCTCTATTCATGATTTGGGGGGGGTATAGAATTTCAGTTCCACTTCCTGTTTAGCAAAATAAATTGCTGCTCAGGAAACTGGGCCCTATTATTCTTATGGACCCTATCCTGATGGGAAACATCCATATGTACTCACTTTATGGCAGTTGTCCAAGGACTTCACCAACTGAGCATTCTGACAGGACAAGATGGATCCCGCCAGATTCAGCATAACACACAGCGCCGTCAGCAGGGTGAATAACGTGATCTGAAACAGGAAGGGGCGGGGCTGGAGTTATGGGGCACAAGAGATAAATATAGTGCAGCTCTGATCATTCCCTAATCAGGGGCATCTCATGACTTGCCCAGGCCCCTTTACTTTATATAGAGTAGGAAAGTCCAATCACTCCAACTCCGAGCAGCCCGAAAAATTGGATCCCACTAAAGTTTTCATGAGGCCTCATTGGGTCAAAAAGGGAAATGCACATAGGTCTACCCATAATTCCTTGCTGTGGATGAGACTCTACATTTCTTGCTTATATATTCTCTTGCCGGGCTCCCAGTCACTAATAATCCTCCCTTTAATTGTCTCACAAATAGCTTGAACCTTACTGGGCTTCTTTATATTGGGCCTTGCCCCACCACACATGGTGCCAGAAACCATCAGCAGATGTTCCCCTAGAGCTGCTCATTTCATGGGAACCCACGGGTTCTACTAGGCCATGGCAGGTTGGTTCTCTTGAGCTTTAGTGTTGGGTTTATTACCTACAACCTGTGCTGGGAAGCTGATTTATGGATCCACCATTATTTCAGAGGAATATGAAAGGGCAAGTTGGACTCACCATCAATGTTAGGGGCCTTCTCCAGGAAATGCAGCCAATCAGTCCTGATACAGCCAACTGGGCAGTGACAAAGGAACGGGGTTCAGCATGCATTTTGTGGGGGAGGGGGGTAAGGAGGCGGGTAAGGAGGAAAGGTATTGTGGGGTGTTGGGTTTGGGATTCGCAAGGAGCAAATAAAAAATATTACAATATTAAGGGAAAAGGATGATTCATAAGGAAGGGATTTATTGGATGGAAAAATAGGCCAATAGCAGGCCAGGAACATCATGAAGTGGGCAAGAAAGAGGTAGTTGGGTAATAAAAAGGCAGAATGCATCATAGGAGAGAATAGAGTAGGACAGATTAGAAAAATATCCACATTTCGACCCCTGCTCCAACCACAATGTTCTCTTCTTGCTGAACTACCCCAATCACTAGTGAGGAAAAACTCAACCTGCATCCAACCTAACCCAAAAAATATTCCCATTGTAGGATCCGCACCCAACCTGCACCCACGTTATCTCACTCTGTACTCTACTTCTGTGCCCACCTCTGGTTAAAAGGGAATTTTTAGGAGCAAAGGAGTCTGACTCACACCCAAACTTATCCTGCAATGTTTGGCTAAATGTCAACCCAAACCCGAACACACACATCACTAACACACACCCCTGTATTAACCATCTGACCTGTCCACCATACCAGTGGCACCATGAATCCCCACACCTGCTACCCCTTTAAACAGCCTCCAATGCAGTTACCCACTCAGGCTCATGAGACTTACAGAGAATCCAGCCCAGGAAGGACATGAGTGCTTGATCTTCATAGATGGTGTAATAGTTGCAGCCACCAGGCTAAAAGTAACAATTAAGACCCCCAGAATGAGCTGCACAAATCCCAGGGCCAACAAAACATGAGACCAGGTTCTGTGGAGCCTTATCTGAGACAGGCTGCGTGAGGTCCGGCCAGTAAGGGAGAAGCTGGAGTCCGTAGGAGAGGGCATGACTGCACAAGAGGAGAACACCGGGTTCAGAAGCATCAGATTAATGACAGTACTCATCAGAAAGGAGACCCCAGTCTGGGAGAATAAGGGTTCCTCTGAGAAGTTCTTCAGATATCAACAACTTTCCACCTCACAGACGTGGGTCCTGGCAACCAATTGTATGTCATTGGCTTTAAGATCTCTGCATGGGAATATGAAACCAAACTCTAGCATCTTCCATAATGCCCCATGCCCAGCCACGTGCTGCCCTGATAATAATGCCCTGTGCCCAGTCACTCACTGCACTCTGACACCATATCAAACATTTAGAGGCCTCTGGCAGAACTGCTGAGGGAAAGCTCAGGTCCAATTTGGACAAAGATACTAGTCAATATGTTCTTGTCACCATGAGCAGGAAAATCTATTGAAGAACCAAAGAACTTCCAACAGCACTTAGATTCTCTCAGTAGAGTTCTCCATACAACATGGGTCCATTTCCCTTGGGCTGGTGGAAAATGCTGAGGAAAAAAGGACAAAAGAAGAATATGCATCCAAGGAAGGGCGCTCAGAACTCAGTCCAGTCAGTATTATTGGAACAAAGAGCCTGGTCCAAATGCATCCAGTACAATTAACTATGACTTAGTGTGAGTGTTATCTCTCTGGCTCCATTACTGGGAGGGGAGATGGTTGTTGTTCTGTGGACTTTACAGTGCTTGGGTAGAACCCGATACACCAGAGGCCTGGAAAACTTAGAACCTTGGACTTCTTAGAATTATCTGAAGGTTAGTGAGACTGGCATTGGGTTTGGTGTCAGTTGTATGGTTGCATAGCAACAGGGCCCTATATCTACAGTGTAGGCATTGAGTTTGGGTCAGTGGTATCAAACTGACTAAACCCCTGGAAAGTGCTGGGTGTTTGGGAAATTTTATATGATGGTGCTCAGCATGAGGTCCCTTTTCTGGGTCTTCCGAGCTACGAGAAGGTCTTGGGCCAGTCAGTTGTTTCCTGGGTAACAACTGGAAGACTGGAGATGCTGGTGATGTGCAATCAGCCCACATTAGCTCTTACTCAAGGGAAAATCCATTCCATCCATTAGAGACTTTCCCAATATCTGTTGCACGGTCATCCCAGTCTGTGTACCAATGTATCTCCAGTACTGTGTAGGGAGGGATATGATCATCCAACAGTCGGCCCTTCAGATTCAGCAGCTCTCGACCACCCCAGTATAATCCAATATCAGATCCCAGCCACCCCAATATAATTCAATATCAGCTCCCAAGCACCCCAGTATAATAGAATATCAGCTCCCAGCCACCCCAGTATTATCTAATGTCAACTTCAAATCACCCCAGTATAGTCCAGTGTCAACACCCAATCAGCCCAGTATAATCCAACATCAACCCCTGGGCACCCCAGTATAATCCAATATCAGATCACAAGCACCCCAGTATAATCCAATATCAGATGCCAGTCACCCCAGTATAATCCAGTGTCAGCGGTCAGTCCAATCCACTCGCAGCCTCCCTGGCTCCAGTATAAAATGCACGATTGTTGGTCTCAGCAGTCAGACAGGGGCTCACAGCACATGCGCATCACTGGGCTATTCTGCAGGGCTGGGGTATTTTGCAGATCTGGGGTATTCTGCAGGGCTGGGGTATTTTCCAGGGCCGGGGTATTTTGCCTTCTCACTCAATAAAAGCAGAGACAATATTTCTGTCTCTTTTCCTCCGCCCTCAGCAGCATCTCTGCATCCCCCTCACAGCTGCAGCAGGACACAGGCTAAGCCCTTCCTCCTCATTAAGGGCATGCTGGGAAATGTAGTCTCGTAAGGTGGATGTGGAGAGAGGAGGAGAAGGGCACATCAGCACATTTAAAGGGACAGTTACAGTCTGGGCTGAAAGCCTCCTGTACTTATTTCCCATTTCTGCTCCCCCCACCCTCGGCAAATCTATTTCTCTGTCTCCCTGGGGGGGGTGATGAAAATAAATGGTTCGTCCAGGGACTCTGGGTTAGTGGCCCCCACACTGGACGGGGCCCCCTGAATTTAGGACATTTGTATTTTCACAGAAACCACAAGTCAATCAGGGGCAGGTGGAAAGAAAGCTCAGCCCAAGAGCTTGCAGTTCAAGGCTCTCATACAGGGTGTAGGATGCAATTAATGGCTCAGCAGCAGAAAGTGCCTCCCCCGCCCCCTCCTCCCCCAGGACTGACGCCTCTAATGGAACATTTAGGCCAAATCCGCTCGCTCTTCTCATGTTTCACTCGGCAGCGGAACTTCCAGCCTCATCAATATTTCATCCCCTTCTGTCCCTGCATTTCTGCTCCCACAATCCCCTGCGGGTGTCAGATCTCTGCAGCTTGTGGGGCACATTCACATTCTTCCCATGGGACAATTTCACAATTAGTGCAGCTCACAATAATACCCCATTCCACAAAATACACACATAGACCCACTGTTAAATGACATATTCACACATTCGTCCCTAACCCTCTCCACCCGTGCAGCTCCTCATCCTCTCCATATTTATATCTCCATCCCTGGTACTCTCTATCCTTAAATCTCCATCCCTCATCCTCTTCATCGTTATATCTTCATCATTCATCCTCTCCATCTTTATATCTCCATCCCTCGTACTCTCCATCCCTCATCGTCTCAATCCTAATATCTCCATCCCTCATCCTCTCCATCTTTATATCTCTATCCCTCGTACTCTCTATCCTTAAATTTCCATCCCTCATCCTCTCCATCCTTATATCTCCATCATTCATCCTCTCTATCTTTATATCTCCATCCCTCATTCTCTCTATCCTTAAATTTCCATCCCTCATCCTCTCTATGCTTAAATCTCCATCCCTCATCCTCTCTATCCTTAAATCTCCATCCCTCATCCTCTCTATCCTTAAATCTCCATCCCTCATCCTCTCTATCCTTAAATCTCCATCCCTCATCCTCTCTATCTTTAAATCGCCACCCCTCATCCTCTCCATCCTAATATGTCCATCCCTCATCCTCTCCATCTTTTTATATCTCCATCCCTTACCCTCTCCATCCTAATATCTCCATCCCTCATCTTCTCCATCCTAATATCTCCATCCCTCATCTTCTCCATCCTAATATCTCCATCCCTCATCCTCTCCATCCTAATATCTCCATCCCTCATCCTCTCCATCCTTAAATCTCCATCCCTCATCCTCTCTATCCTTAAATCTCCATCCCTCATCCTCTCTATCCTTAAATCTCCATCCCTCATCCTCTCTATCCTTAAATCTCCATCCCTCATCCTCTCTATCCTTAAATCTCCATCCCTCATCCTCTCCATCCTTAAATCTCCATCCCTCATCCTCTCCATCCTTAAATCTCCATCCCTCATCCTCTCCATCCTTAAATCTCCATCCCTCATCCTCTCCATCCTTAAATCTCCATCCCTCATCCTCTCTATCCTTAAATCTCCATCCCTCATCCTCTCTATCCTTAAATCTCATCCCTCATCCTCTATCCTTAAATCTCCATCCCTCATCCTCTCTATCCTTAAATCTCCATCCCTCATCCTCTCTATCCTTAAATCTCCATCCCTCATCCTCTCTATCCTTAAATCTCCATCCCTCATCCTCTCTATCCTTAAATCTCCATCCCTCATCCTCTCTATCCTTAAATCTCCATCCCTCATCCTCTCTATCCTTAAATCTCCATCCCTCATCCTCTCCATCCTTAAATCTCCATCCCTCATCCTCTCCATCCTTAAATCTCCATCCCTCATCCTCTCCATCCTTAAATCTCCATCCCTCATCCTCTCTATCCTTAAATCTCCATCCCTCATCCTCTCTATCCTTAAATCTCCATCCCTCATCCTCTCTATCCTTAAATCTCCATCCCTCATCCTCTCTATCCTTAAATCTCCATCCCTCATCCTCTCTATCCTTAAATCTCCATCCCTCATCCTCTCTATCCTTAAATCTCCATCCCTCATCCTCTCCATATTTATATCTCCATCCCTCATCCTCTCCATCCTAATATCACCATCCTTCTTCCTCCCCATTATATCTCCATCACTTATCCTGTCTATCCTCAAAACTCCATCCCTCTTCCCCCTCATCCTCTCTATCCTTAAATCACCATCCCTCATGCTTTCCATCCTAATATCTCCAGCCCTCATCCTCTCCATCTTTATATCTCCATCTATTATCTTCTCTATCCTAATATCTCCATCCATCATCCCCTCCATCCTAATATCTCCATGTTTATATCTTCTTCCCTTATTCTCTTTAGGCTAAAATATCCATCCCTCATCCTCTCCATCCTTTTATCTCCATCTTTATTATCTCCATCCCTCATCCTCTCTATCTTTATATCTCCATCCCTCATCCCCTCCATCCTAGGACACATGAAATCATGTACTTTTATAGTTCTGGCACCTGCAGCCATCACTTATGTGCCACACAAACTCCCAATTCATGACTTGGGGCAGAGGTCGTACATAAGGAAAGGGACACAGATTTGGGGGTTACACAGGAGGTTTCTGAGACTAAACTGGTCAGTGGGTGCAAATACACAAGGGGCGTTTCTGTGGTGCTACTGTTCCTCCACATCCTGAAACTCCTTCCAGTGAGGAACTCAATTTTCTGCTTTGCAAATTGTAACCAAATATTGACTCGCTGTAGGCTCCACACACACCCAGGTGTAAACACGAGAGCACACCCCTCACCCACAGGACAGAGAGACTACGAGTGGCCCCTTCCCCTCCTCATGCAAATGTAACACCGTGATCTCCTGTTATTCCCATGTCTACCCCCCCCATCACCCACATGTGCCTATTCCTTGTCCTACACAACAATCCCAGCACTTGCAAACGTACCCCCAAACTCTCCCTCGCACACCCCTCTGTACCCCCAATACACTCCCTCGCACACTCTATTTGTCAGAGTTGCACTCGTCTGCCCCACGTCCTATTAGGGCTAGTCCACACGGGGAGATAGCGACGCGTTTGCGGTCGCGGCGACAAAGCGCCGCGACAGGCGCAGGCGACAGTTTTGTATGGGCGCCTATGTAAAAACGCCTGTGCTAACCACACGAGGCGATGCGCTTTTCAACAGTCGCCTGAAAAAGCCTGGCGAGGCATTTTCAGGCGACTGTTGAAAAGCGCATCGCCTCGTGTGGTTAGCACAGGCGTTTTTACATAGGCGCCCATACAAAACTGTCGCCTGCGCCTGTCGCGGCGCTTTGTCGCCGCGACCGCAAACGCGTCGCTATCTCCCCGTGTGGACTAGCCCTTAAGGTGCAGAGTGTGACAGTTCTGGGGGTAAGTACCGAGCTGCAAGTAACTTTAATTCCCTTTAGCCAAATTTGTTTCAATAATAAATACCATTGACGGAGAAGGAGCAACGTCCAGGCCCCACTCAGTGACAACCAATGAGAACATGAGGCACTCACACTCCTACTCACACTCTTACTCACACTCGGGGCCACGTCATGGATGTTCTACTTGCAAATTGCCCCCTAAAACACGAGGGGAGGGTTAAAAAAATGAACTTGACATCGGTTCCTCATAAACATGTTTAATTTGGCATTCGCTGGGGCTTAGCCCCCCAATAAGCAGCAGATGGGGGGCACGAGAGCCCAGGAAAGAGCGAGAGCTCAGGAACATGCTTCGATAGAGGAGTCATATCAAGGCAGACGTGAGTCACCCCCAGACCCCCACCCAATGAAATGTCGGCTTTTCATACCCCCCCATATGATTCCCCTCAGTGAGTGACAACAAACAGCCCCCCCACAGGCAGAGAAGGGGACAAGACACATTATTACAGAAAACAAAAGTGTGAACAGCAGTTTTAGGGAACAGACACACGGACGCTAAAACCCTGAGCTGAGACACGAGGGCCCACCCCAACATGAACAAAGACACCCCTGCACCTTCTGGGGGCCCTCCTTCCCATGGGCGTCGGATATTAACCAATAGGATCACTCGTCTCCTCCACCAGTTGGGGCAGATCAGATGGTGTTTAGGGATCCCGGGTGAGTGTGGCCCCTGATACAAAGGGGGAGGAGACGACATACACAGGCCACGCCCATGTCAGCCCCAGGGCAGCGTATTTAAAGGCACACACACACATACACAAGCGGGTATTAGTGAACAGTAGGACCCCCCCTGCTCCTTCCTCCGGCTCATGGGCAGAGTCATGTGCTGCGGTGGGCTCCCCTGCATGACTGGGGGCAGAATATGTGCCCGTGTTGTGCCCCATTAGGGCTTGAAGGCATTCTGAGCTGCGCCCGCTGCCACGTTACCCGCTGCCGTACGCACGGCCTGATTGGAGAAAACGCCGGCCGCAAACTCCTCCTGCGCCTTCTGGAAACTGGCGCCGGTCCTCCTGTAAATGGAGTGGATCTGGGGCGGGAAGGAAAGAGTTAATGGAGAACAGGGACTGGGGCACAGAGTAACAACTGGGGGGGAGGGGGTCTTACCCTCTTCAGCATAATGATCCCCAAAGTAGCACAGCCCGTCAGCAACACGGCCACCAGCATCATAAACACCGACACCCCCACGTACCCCAACTTCAGAACCGTCAGAGCCGCGATCCAGCCGCTGAAATGGGAGGGGCAAAAGGGATGGAGAGAGTCATGAGAGATGGAACCCGCTATTAGTTTCATTCTCTAACACTCGTGTGATTGGCCAATTCCTGGAGCTGTATCTGCACATCTGTCTATAATCTATTATTCTTGGACCCGCCCCCTCCATTAGCCCCACCTCCCACCAATTGAATAGAGTATTTCTGCTCCACAGTGGAAATTCCCCACACTGACACCCCGAAACTGTGTTGGGCTCCACACATCTCCCATCCCTACAGGGGCTCATTTATACACATGGGGCAGTAACCATAGCAACCAGTCAGATATTATTCAGGCAGCTGCAAGGAGACCAAAGAAACATCCGATTGGTTGCCATGGGTTACTGCTCAGGTGCAAATGTACAAAGCTCCTTCTCGTCTTTCATTGCATCTGCTCTGCTCCACCCCCTGCATCTGATTGGTGCATCTGATTTAAAGCAACAGTGCATCTTATTAAGGGGAGCAATTTTATGTTTCTCACGTGATTGTGTTTCTCTCCATTTAACCCTTCCATTCAATGTTTCAAATTTCTCAATAGCACCGTTTGACTTGCCTCTTTGCTTAATGTTACAATTAACTCCATAAAGCTCAATGCGGCGCTACAGAAAGTCTCCTCCCATTCATTCACATTGGGGCTCCCCTCTCTCAGACTAGGGCCGGGTCACACGGGTATCTGGGGGCCCCTCAGAACCAATTCTCCAGGTTCAAAGTCCAATATGTAAATATAACGGGGGCAGTGGGAGTGACAAGTCCTGAGTGGAACCAATGAAAACACACAATGGACTTTCCCCACAGGGATTTACTGTATAAAGTGGGCGGTCCCTATATACAGCCACGTGGCACTGTGATTGGCTATTGTGGTGGATTGATCTGTCACGTAAGTAGCGCAGCCAATCACAAGCAGCAAACTGAGAGGCACAATTATGATTTTACATTCCAGAAACTGAGGTTTAAGGGGGGTGGTCAAGAGCAGCGCCCCAAGACTGGGGTATGTGAATGTCCAGTGCAACACCCACAGGCCCCGTACCCCAAATCAGTACAGCCGCACATAGATGGAGGGTAATTGTTTCGTTTTGTTTGTTTAGTTTATATAAACAAGCTGCCGTGTAGCCATGGGGGCAGCCATTGAAGCACAGGATACACAGTAGATAACAGATAAGTACTACTATAGTTTATATAAACAAGCTGCTGTGTAGCCATGGGGGCAGCCATTCAAGCACAGGATACACAGTAGATAACAGATAAGTTACTACTATAGTTTATATAAACAAGCTGCTGTGTAGCCCATGGGGGCCAGCCATTCAAGCACAGGATACACAGTAGATAACAGATAAGCTACTACTATAGTTTATATATAACAAGGCTGCTGTGTAGCCATGGGGGCAGCCATTCAAGCACAGGATACACAGTAGATAAGAGATAAGTACTACTATAGTTTATATAAACAAGCCGCTGTGTAGCCATGGGGGCAGCCATTCAAGCACAGGATACACAGTAGATAACAGATAAGTACTACTATAGTTTATATAAACAAGCCGCTGTGTAGGCCAATGGGGGCAGCCATTCAAAGCACAGGATACACAGTAGATAACAGATAAGTACTACTATAGTTTATATAAACAAGCTGTTGTGTAGCCATGGGGGCAGCCATTCAAGCACAGGATACACAGTAGATAACAGATAAGTACTACTATAGTTTATATAAACAAGCTGCTGTGTAGCCATGGGGGCAGCCATTCAAGCACAGGATACACAGTAGATAACAGATAAGTACTACTATAGTTTATATAAACAAGTATAATGCAGATATTATTTGCAAGAAACAGTAGCTGATGAGTTACTGCAATTTAAACTAATACAATATAATAGATGAGATTGGTATAATCTTGCATTTAATTATCAACACAAAATGTGTAAGTGACTGATGTGTGTGAGGCAGAGGATTGGGGAAATACAATGAAGACTGTGATAGAAATGAAGGCAACACATATTTACTTGCTGGGCAGCTGAGGAGACAACATGTTTAACCCTTTAATGAAATATCCAATCACGATGGTCCCATGGAGCACTAGGGATACACTGATTCCAGGACTTGGTTCAGAATTTGGACTTTTTCAGCAGGATATGGGTTTGGCCAAATCCTTCTGCCCAGTCAGATCGAATCCAAATTTGCATATGCAAAATAGGGGCAGGGAGGGAAACCGTGCGAGTTTTTGTCACAAAACATGGAAGTAAAAAATTAGGATTCGGATTCGGTTCAGTATTTGGCTAAATCTTTCACAAAGGATTTGGGGGTTCAGTTCATCCCTACCTGAAACTCACAGAGGTGTGAAAGTATCAACTGCTCATGTTACCATAACAACTGCCTCGCCCCTTCAGTTTCAGCCAACAGCTACATGATAAGCTCTATGGAACTGCCAATAACCCCTTCCAAATCCCCCAATCCACAATGACTTGAGATGTAAGTGTGAAACAACCCTCATATACCGGCCAATCAGGAGGAGGACGAGCAGCTGTTTTATCTCTTGGTCCTGATCCCCAGAACAAACACCATCCTGAAAACCCACCTATGCAGCCACACCCACTACAATGAAGCCCCACCCATTGACAGAAGCCCCACCCATTACCTGAAGCCCCAGCCGGGGATGCCGATGGCTTGCAGTACGTAGAAGATGTCCTGCACGAAGTAGATGAAGAAGAAGACGAAGAAGTTGAAGGAACTGTCACTCCTGTGGGAGGAGTAAATGAGCATGGGGCGGAGTCAGTGACATAAACTTCATTTAAATAGCACCGGGGGGAGGGGAGACCCTCCAACTGGAAAATAATTGGTAAATCCCACTGTCAGGCTATTACCCCCCATCCCAAGCACCAACCTGAAGGCCTTGTACAGAGGGCGGTACCAACACAGGAAGGAGCAGGGGGTGAAGAGGAGGAGCCAGAGGATGGCCAGGCCAAAGCTTGAACCCTGCGAGCCGTCCACACAGAACCACGTGAGACAGGCCAGGAAATTCAGCAGCAGTGTCCCTGTACTACCTGCAGGACAAACGCAGCGTTACTGGGCGGGGCACCCAGGCGGAATTAGAATACAGGGGAGGGGTCACAGTGATAGGGAGGAACCAAACATTTGTTGAAAGGGGGGGGGACACACATAGCGCTGGGGAGGAACCAAACACAACATAATGGGGGGGGTACTCACACATCCACAGGTAGTACATAATGGACACAGTCTTCTGGAAGTCCTGGGGGATCTCCACGGAAACGTCCTGGAAGAAACAGGGCTTGACGGGGCAGAAAGAGGGCAAAGGGGGCCAATTATTCTGTCGAGCTGCAAGAGAGGGGGGCACATGGGTCATTTGATTGGCTGGGGAGCTCCTCCCTCTCCCACTCTGCAATTTCCAGCCCCCCCGAACATATGTACATTCCCCTTACTGGCAGTGCCCCCCAGTGCCGCGCTCTGCAGCTCCCGCTCCCTGCGGTCCAACTCCTCCGCTTTACGGTTCAGCTCCTCCTGGCGCTTCAGCAAATCCGCAGTTGCAGCCGCAGCGACAGTTTCCTGGGGTACAGAATAAAGACTAGTTAGGTGCAGGGAGTTGAGGCGCAGGGGTAGAAGAGTGGGGGTACAGAATAAAGACTAGTTATGTGCAGGGAGTTGGGACGCAGGGGTAGAAGAGTGGGGGTACAGAATAAAGACTAGTTATGGGCAGGGAGCAGGGGTGCAGGGGTATTCCTGGGGTACAGAATAAAGTTGTGAGCAGGGAGTTGGGGGTGAAGTGGTAGAAGAGTGGGGGTACAGAATAAAGACTAGTTAGTTGCAGGGAGTTGGGGCGCAGGGGTAAAAGAGTGGGGGTACAGAATGAAGACTAGTTAGGTGCAGGGAGTTGGGCGAGGGGTAGAAGAGTGGGGGTAAAGAATAAAGACTAGTTATGGGCAGGGAGTTGGGGCACAGGGGGGATTCCTGGGGTACAGAATAAAGACTAGTTAGGTGCAGGGAGTTGGGCGCAGGGGGGATTCCTGTGGTACAAAATAAAGTTAGGTGCAGGGAGTTGGGGTGCAGGGGTAGAAGAGTGGGGGTACAGAATAAAGACTAGTTAGGTGCAGGGAGTTGGGCGAGGGGTAGAAGAGTGGGGGTAAAGAATAAAGACTAGTTATGGGCAGGGAGTTGGGGCACAGGGGGGATTCCTGGGGTACAGAATAAAGACTAGTTAGGTGCAGGGAGTTGGGCGCAGGGGGGATTCCTGTGGTACAAAATAAAGTTAGGTGCAGGGAGTTGGGGTGCAGGGGTAGAAGAGTGGGGGTACAGAATAAAGACTAGTTAGGTGCAGGGAGTTGGGCGAGGGGTAGAAGAGTGGGGGTACAGAATAAAGACTAGTCAGGTGCAGGGAGTTGGGCGAGGGGTAGAAGAGTGGGGTTACAGAATAAAGACTAGTTATGGGCAGGGAGTTGGGGTGCAGGGGAGATTACTGGGGTACAGAATAAGGGGGTAGAAGAGTGGGGGTACAGTACCTGAGATCCGTAGGAGCCATAGTTTTTGGGCTCAGTGGGGCTCGGTTTCTTTGCTGTTGGGGGAGGAGGGATCTGGGCTGGGGGTGCTGCCGGGGCAGTTTGCCCGATGGGCTTCTCTTCGTACGGAGGGGGCATCTGCAGAATGAGAGCAGCATGGAATGAGCCCCCCAACATATAGACAGTAACCCCCATAACCTGGAGCCCAGGGACTTACCCCTCTGTTGTCGAAGGGGTTGTACACATCGAGGGTGGCATACTGGGAGCTGGGCCGGTGCTCAGTCACTGACGGGTCCTGGGGCAAATACAGACTGTTACCCCCTCAGCACCCACACATTTGCCACCCACTGGCCCCACCCCATTGTTTTGTACTGAGCCAGTGCTAATTATAGAAACAACTCAACAATTCATTCACTTCCAAACACAGTCATATCTGTGGGGTTACTGTTCCTTTAAATGGACATGAGAAGCTCAACGACCCAGTTCAGCAGGGAGTCCAAGCCACTTACAACTCCCTGTACCCAAGTGGCACCAATGCTGGGAGTTGCAGTTGGTCGCTGTGCAAAGTGAGAGTCGTCGGGTGCAAATTGTAGCCCAGATATAATGAGCCAAAGCCCAAAGTGTCAGTAAAGGGGAACTAAACCTCGTGTTACTACTGGTGCCCCACGTACTGACCCCCCTAAACTCTCACTAACTGACCCTTAAATGCCCCCCAAGAACTCCCTGCCCCCCTGTACTGGAGCTTCTCCCCCTGTAACTCCCTGCATCCTGTTACTCCCTACCCCCCTGCAACTCCCTGCCCCCTGTAACTCCCTGCCCCCTGTAACTCCCTGCATCCTGTTACTCCCTGCCCCCTGTAACTCCCTGCAACTCCGTGCGACTCCCCGCAAATCCCTGCGAGTCCCTGCCCCCTGTTGGAGGAGTCATTGAGGGGCCACACTCATTGCTGCACCGCTGCTTCTCACTCATGTAGCGACCCCTCCACTTCCCACAATGCCTCGCGCAGCCCCGGGAGTGTCAGACAGACAATTCCTCCCCGGACTCTCCTCACACACCCGCGGCGGCAGCAGCAAATACCGGCGAGACGGAGCCCCGGGGGGAGGGAGTAGAGTGTAAGCTCAGCGGGGGAGATAATGACACGGGACTAGGCCTCACCTGGAAGGGATTGTCCAGCTCTCCGAACGGATTGTCCCGCTCCGGCTGCGCCATCTCTCCGCTGTCCAAGATCCTGACGCCTCTGATTGGCTCCTACCGGCACCCGGAAACTGCAGAAGGGACGGGCACGTGACGGGGCTTATCATCATGTGACCTCCCTGAGAGACAGCCGGAAGGTCCCAAGTTAAAGGATAGGGGAGCAGTGACCGGGCTGAACCACCTGTAGAAGTGTGTAATGTGGGGGTGCGGGGACTCCATAGTAGTAAGGAACGTTGGAAAAAGACACACGTCCATTAAGTTCAACCTTTTAGTTTTTCTTTTAACCTGCCTGTCAGTTTATCCAGAGGAAAAACCATCTGAAGTCTCTCCAAATTGCCTCAGAGGAGAAACATTCCTTCCTGACTCCAAAATGGACCAGTCCCTGGATCAACTTGTACTATGAGCTATCTCCCATATCCCTGTATTCCCTCACTTGCTAAACACCATCCAACCCCTTCTTATACCTATCTAATGTATCAGCCTGTACCCCTGATTCACTTCCCAGCTCTCCCTGTAACACCCCTTTCCCTCCTCTAATCTCATTGGCTCCCTCCTGTCTGCTGGGAGGAGCTACTGGTGAATAAAGCATCCGACCCTTCCTTGTACCTATCTAATGTATCAGCCTGTACCACTGATTCACTTCCCAGCTCTCCCTGTAACACCCCTTTCCCTCCTCTAATTTCATTGGCTCCCTCCTGTCTGCTGGGAGGAGCTACTGGTGAATAAAGCATCCGACCCTTCCTTGTACCTATCTAATGTATCAGCCTGTACCACTGATTCACTTCCCAGCTCTCCCTGTAACACCCCCTTTCCCTCCTCTAATTTCATTGGCTCCCTTCCTGTCTGCTGGGAGGAGCTACTGGTGAATAAAGCATCCGACCCTTCCTTTGTACCTATCTAATGTAGTCAGCCTGTACCCCTGATTCACTTCCCAGCTCTCCCTGTAACACCCTTTCCCTCCTCTAATCTCATTGGCTCCCTCCGTCTGCCTGGGAGGAGCTACTGGTGAATAAAGCATCCGACCCTTCCTTGTACCTATCTAATGTATCAGCCTGTACCCCTGATTCACTTCCCAGCTCTCCCTGTAACACCCCTTTCCCTCCTCTAATCTCATTGGCTCCCTCCTGTCCTGCTGGGAGGAGCTACTGGTGAATACAGCATCCGACCCTTCCTGTGTACCTATCTAATGTATCAGCCTGTACCGCCTGATTCACTTCCCAGCTCTCCCTGTTAACACCCCTTTTCCCTCCTCTAATCTCATTGGCTCCCTCCTGTCTGCTGGGAGGAGCTACTGGTGAATAAAGCATCCGACCCTTCCTTGTACCTATCTAATGTATCAGCCTGTACCCTGATTCACTTCCCAGCTCTCCCTGTAACACCCCCTTTCCCTCCTCTAATCTCAATTGGCTCCCTCCTGTCTGCTGGGAGGAGCTACTGGTGAATAAAGCATCCGACCCTTCCTTATACCTATCTAATGTATCAGCCTGTACCCTGATTCACTTCCAGCTCTCCCTGTAACAACCGCCTTTCCCTCCTCTAATCTCATTGGCTCCCTCCTGTCTGCTGGGAGGAGCTACTTGGTGAATAAAGCATACCGACCCTTCCTTGTACCTATCTAATGTATCAGCCTGTACCCCTGATTCAACTTCCCAGCTCTCCCTGTAACACCGCCTTTCCCTCCTCCTAATCTCATTGGCTCCCTCCGGTCTGCTGGAGGAGCTACTGGTGAATAAAGCATCCCGAGCCCTTCCATTGTAGGCCGTATCTAATGTATCAGCTCTGTACCCCTGATTCACTTCCCAGCTCTCCCTGATAACACCCCTTTCCCTCCTCTAAGTCTCATTGGCTCCCTCCTGCTCTGCTGGGAGGAGCTACTGGTGAATAAAGCATACCGACCCTTCTTGTACCTATCTAATATAGTCACGCCTGCTACCCTGGATTCACTTCCCCAGCTCTCCCTGTAACACCCCTTTCCCTCCTCTAATCTCATTGGCTCCCTCCTGTCTGCTGGGAGGAGCTACTGGTGAACAA
Source organism: Xenopus laevis (assembly GCF_017654675.1). Classification (NCBI taxonomy): domain Eukaryota; kingdom Metazoa; phylum Chordata; class Amphibia; order Anura; family Pipidae; genus Xenopus; species Xenopus laevis. The sequence continues at coordinate 134,798,812 of NC_054385.1, forward strand.
AGCATCCGACCCTTCCTTGTACCTATCAATGTATCAGCCTGTACCCCTGATTCACTCTCCAGCTCTCCCTGTAACAACCCCTTCCCTCCTCTAATCTCATTGGCTCCCTCCTGTCTGCTGGAGGAGCTACTGGTGATTAACAGCATCCGACCCTTCCTTGTACCTATCTAATGTGATCAGCCTGTACCCCCTGATTCACGTTCCCAGCTCTCCCCTGTAACACCCCTTTCCCTCCTCTAATCTCATTGGCTCCCTCCTGTCTGCTGGGAGGAGCTACTGGTGATTAAAGCATCCGAGCCCTTCCTTATCCTATCTAATGTATCAGCCTGTACCCCTGATTCACTTCCCACTCTCCTGTAACACCCCTTTCCCTCCTCTAATCTCATTGGCTCCCTCTGTCTGCTGGAGGAGCTACTGGTGATTAAAGCATCCGACCTTCCTTGTACCTATCTAATGTATCAGCCTGTACCCCTGATTCACTTCCAGCTCTCCCTGTAACACCCCTTTCCCCTCTCTAATTCCATTGGCTCCCTCCTGTCTGCTGGGAGGAGCTACTGGTGAATAAAGCATCCGAGCCTTCCTTGTACCTATCTAATGTATCAGCCTTACCCCTGATTCACTTCCAGCTCTCGCCTGTAACACCGCTTTCCTCCTCTAATCTCAATTGGCTCCCTCCTGTCTGCTGGGAGGAGCTACTGGTGAATAAAGCATCCGACCCTTCCTTGTACCTATCTAATGTATCAGCCTGCTACCCCTGATTCACTTCCCAGCTCTCCCCTGTAACTCCCCTTTCCCTCCTCTAATCTCATTGGGCTCCTCCTGTCTGCTGGGAGGAGCTACTGGTGAATAAAAGCATCCGACCCTTCCTTGTACCTATCTAATGTATCAGCCTGTACCACTGATTCACTTCCCAGCTCTCCCTGTAACACCCCCTTTCCCTCCTCTAATCTCATTGGCTCCCTCCTGTCTGCTGTGGAGGTAGCTACTGGTGAATAAGCATCCGACCCTTCCTTTGTACCTATCTATGTCATCAGCCTGTACCCCTGATTCACTTCCCGCTCTCCCTGTAACCACCCCTTTCCTCTAATCCTCATGGCTCTCGTCCTGTCTGCTGGGAGGCAGCTACTGGGGGAATAAAGCAATGCCGACCCCTTCCTGTGTACCGTATCTAATGTATCTACGCCTTTGTACCTCCTGATTCACTTCCCCAGCTCTCCCTGTAAACGACCCCATTTCCCTTTCCTCTTAATCTCAATTGCATCCCTCCTGTCTGTCGGGAGGAGTCTGACTGGGTGAATAAAGATCCGACCCTTCTTGTACCTATTAATGTATCAGCCTTAGGGATGTAGCGAACGTCGAAAAAATGTTCGCGAACTATTCGCGAACTTGCGTCAAAAATGCGAACGTGGTTCGCGAACGTCGAAACTGCCCATAGACTTCAAAGGGAAGCGCGAATTTTTAAAAGCTAGAAAAGACATTTCTCTGGCCAGAAAAATGATTTTAAAGTTGTTTAAAGGGTGCAACGACCTGGACAGTGGCATGCCAGAGGGGGATCAAGGGCAAAAATGTATCTGAAAAATCCATTGTTGACACAGCGCTGCATTTTGTGCTGTAAAGGGCAGAAATCACACTACGTCACTCAGGTGATGTTTCTGGACACGGAATGTGAAAAAGTTCACACAGCTAGGTGGCACTTGTTAAAGACTGGGCAAACAATGCCTGCAAGTGGCCAACGTATACAGTAGTGGATACGGAATATATTATTGCTGCTGTAAAAACATCACTCAGGTGATGTTTACGGACACGGAATTATTATTGTTATTTAGACAGAATGTGAAAAAGCTCACACAGCTAGGTGGCACTTGCATACCTCCCAACTGTCCCTCTTTTGTACTGGAAAGTCCCTCTTTTTCTCTGCACTGAACAGCCAGAAAAAAAACAAGTTTCTAACTTAATTAGCTTTGGCAGAGAGCTCAGAACAGCTAACAGGTGCAAATAAGATACTTTGTAACAATTTTGACTCTGGTTGGTGCTGGTAGTGGTGAACTACTAGGAGGAGCAGCACACCAGTTCCCACTCCCCAACACAGCTAGACTAATAGCACTGGGCTCGTTATAGTAGCAAAGTAAAAAAACAAAAAAGAAAATAAAAAGCAGTCCTTACAAGGACTATGGGTTACAGGCAGCAGTCAGCAGATGAGATCAGAAGCAGTGCCCACAGCAGCTACATACAGAGCACTGCAGTAGAAGGTAGATTACTAGCCAGCAAAGCTACCTAACCTAAACTCACTGTCCCTCAAATCCCTGCAGAGTTCTGTCCCTACAATACAGAGCAGTATCAAGTAGATTACTAGCCAGCAAACTTACTATCAACTGTCCCTCAAATCACTAACAGCTCTCTCCCTACACTAGCTCTTCCAAGCACACACAGGCAGAATGAAAAAAACGCTGCAGGGCTTCAGTTTATATATGGAAGGGGAGTGGTCCAGGGGGTGTGGGGGTGGTCCAGGAGGAGAGCTTCCTGATTGGCTGCCATGTATCTGCTGCTCTGGGGTGAGAGGGCAAAAATAAGCGCCAGCTAAGGCGAACCCAAATTGGCGAACGTCGCACGACGTTCGCGAACATTCGGCGGACGCGAACAGTCGATGTTCGCGCGAATTAGTTCGCGGGCGAACAGTCCGCGACATCCCTAATCAGCCTGTACCCCTGATTCACTTCCCAGCTCTCCCTGTAACACCCCTTTCCCTCCTCTAATCTCATTGGCTCCCTCCTGTCTACTGGGAGGAGCTACTGGTGAATAAAGCATCCGACCCTTCCTTGTACCTATCTAATGTATCAGGCTGTACCCCTGATTCACTTCCCAGCTCTCCCTGTAACACCCCTTTCCCTCCTCTAATCTCATTGGCTCCCTCCTGTCTGCTGGGAGGAGCTACTGGTGAATAAAGCATCCGACCCTTCCTTGTACCTATCTAATGTATCAGCCTGTACCACTGATTCACTTCCCAGCTCTCCCTGTAACACCCCTTTTCCCTCCTCTAATCTCATTGGCTCCCTCCTGTCTGCTGGGAGGAGCTACTGGTGAATAAAGCATCCGACCCTTCCTTTACCTATCTAATGTATCAGCCTGTACCCCTGATTCACTTCCCAGCTCTCCCTGTAACACCCCTTTCCCTCCTCTAATCTCATTGGCTCCCTCCTGTCTGCTGGGAGGAGCTACTGGTGAATAAAGCATCCGACCCTTCCTTGTACCTATCTAATGTATCAGCCTGTACCACTGATTCACTCATCTCTATGACTGACGACGGGGTCCCCCAAAACATGACATCATTAACGTGAATTAAAGACGCAGGGGTTCGGCCGCTACACTCGCCATTTCTTCTACTTCCAAGGTCCCCCCCTATAGACCCAAGAAATAGTCTAAAGCCAGGACCTGCCATGAGATAAGGTGAGAGGCCTCAGGGCCAGTGAGTGGCCAGTTGTAGGGACAGTAAAAAGCCCCCTCATGTAACTATAGGAGCCGCTGGGCTAGGGCAGAAAGTGATGTCTCGCTCTTTACACCAGTGACTAAGTCTCTTTTGACTCTCTCGGACACTAAACATTTAAGTGATGAGCAGGAGAGGGGGCGACATTGGGGTTTCTGCCTCAGGCAACAGCAGATCACCCCTGTGTGAACCCCACATTACTGGGAGACCTGCAGGGACCAATCACTACTGTTACTGTATCAATCAGTGATCCCCAACCAGTAGCTCGTGAGGAACATGTTGCTCCCCCCCAACCCCTTGGATGTTGCTCCCAGTGGCCTCAAAGCAGGTGATTATTTTTGAATTCCAGACTTGGAGGCAAGTTTTAGTTGTATAAAAACCAGTAGAGTCTCCTGTAGCTGCCAGTCATCATAGAGGCTACAAAACAGCCAATCACAGCTCTTATTTCTCATCCCAGAACTTGTTTCATGCTTGTGTTGCTCCCCAACTCTCTTTACATTTAAATGTGGCTCACGGGTAAAAAAGGTTGGGGACCCCTGGTATAAAGAATAACTGTGACTGGATCTTATTACTGACACAGCTCCAGGGGCTTCTCTTACTCCAAGTCTTCCCATTCAGATCAGTGGGGGCAGAGCAGAGGGAGGTGCCCACTTTATTTCAGGCTTCTCCCTCCTCCTTCTGCTGCCAGGTGAGTGGGGGGATTGGTATGTAGCCAGGTGGGGTTTAGTAAGTAGGTAGGTCAGTAGTTGAGTAGGTAGGTGAGTATATGGGTAAGTAGGTCAGTAGTTGGGTAGGTAGGTGAGTAGTTGGGTAGGTGGATGAGTATTTGGGTAGGTAGGCGAGTAGTTGGGTAGGTACATGAGTAGTTGAGTAGGTAGAGGAGTTTTTGGGAAGGTAGGTGAGTAGTTGGGTAGGAAGGTGAGTAGTTGAATACGTAGGTGAATATTTGAGTAGGTAGGTGAGTAGTTGGGAGGGAAAGGGAGTATTTGGGTAGTTAGATTAGTATTTGGATAGGTAGGTGAGTAGTTGGGTAGGTAGGTCAGTAGTTGAGTAGGTAGGTGAGTAGTTGGGTAGGTAGGTGAGTAGTTGAGTAGATAGGGTAGTTTTTAGGTAGGTAGGTGAGTAGTTGTGTAGGTAGGTGAGTAGTTGGGTAGGTAGGTGTGTACTTGGGTAAGTAGGTGAGTATTTGGGTAAGTAGGTAAGTATTTGGGTAGGTAGGTGAGTAATTGAGTAGGTAGGTGAGTAAATGGGTAAGTAAGTCATTAGTTGGGTAGGTAGGCGAGTAGTTGGGTAGGTAGGTGAGAATTTAGGAAGATAGGTGAGTAGTTGGGTAGGTAGGTGAGTAAATGGGTAAGCAGGTCAGTAGTTGGGTAGGTAGGTGAGTATATGGTAAGTAGGTCAGTAGTTGGGTAGGTAGATGAGTATTAGGGTAGGTAGATGAGTAGTTGAGTAGATAGGTGAGTGTTTGGGTAGATAGGTGAGTAACTGGGTAGGTAGGTCAGTAGTTGAGTAGGTAGGTGAGTAGTTGGGTAGCTAGGTGAGTGAGTGGGTAAGTAGGTCAGTATATGGGTAGATTGGTGAGTAGTTGGGTAAGTAGGTGAGTATTTGGGTAGGTAGGTGAGTATTTAGGTAGGTAGGTGAGTATTTGGGTAGGAAGGTGAGTAGTTGGGTAGGTGAATATATAGATAAGTAGGTCAATAGTTGGGTAGGTAGGTGAGTATATGGGTAAGTAGGTGAGTATTTGGGTAGATAGGTGAGTAGTTGGGTAGGTAGGTGGCATATGGGTAAGTAGGTGAGTATTTGGGTAGATAGGCGAGTAGTTGAGTAAGTAGGTGAGTATTTGGGTAGGTAGGGGAGTATATGGGTAGGTAGGTGAGTAGTTGGGTAGGTGAGTATATGGGTAAGTAGGTTAGTTGTTGGGTAGGTAGGTGAGTATATGGGTAGGTAGGTGAGTATTTGGGAAGATAGGTGAGTAGTTGGGTAGCTTGGTGAGTATATGTGTAAGTAGGTCAGTAGTTGGGTAGGTAAGTGAGTATATGGGTAAGTAGGTCAGTAGTTGGGTAGGTAGGTGAGTATTTGGGTAGGTAGATGAGTAGTTGTGTAGATAGGTAAGTAGTTGGGTAGCTAGGTGAATGTTTGGGTAGGTAGGTGAGTATATGGGTAGGTAGGTCAGTAATAGGAGTATGAGTAGTATGAGTAGGTAGTTGGGTAGGTAGGTGAGTTAGTGGTAGGTAGGTCAGTATTTGGGTAGGTAGGTAAGTATTTGGGTAGGTGAGTAGTTGGGTAGGTCAGTAGTTGAGTAGGTAGGTGAGTAGTTCAATAGCTAGGTGAGTGTTTGGGTAGGTAGGTGAGTAGTTGAGTAGCTAGGTGTGTATATGGGTAGGTAGGTGAGTAGTTGGGTAGGTGAGTAGTTGGGTAGGTGAGTAGTTGGGTAGGTAGGTGAGTAGTTGGGTAGGTAGGTGAGTAGTTGGGTAGGTAGGTGGGAATGGAGCATAATGAGAGACTCTGAAGAGAAGCAGTAGTTTATTTCACATACAGAGGCTGAAGGTCTCACAACATATGGTCCCGCCATGTTTTTCCCAGCATGCCACACTTGGGCCCCACACACGTTGTACAACTCCTGTGCCCCAGGCCGGTGCCGGATTGACTGTGCCACATGATCTGTAGGAGGCAAATATCTGGCAGGGCAACTAATGAGCCGGGGGTAGGTTGGGTTTCAGGGTAGGGGGTGCCAGTGTTTTGTATCTGATGCTCTAGAGAGGGGCCCTTGGGGGCATGAGGCACAGGCTGGCACTATCCATAGGGAAATTCCCAGAATTCTGTGCCATGTGACACCCCTGGAGCTGACACTCTACTATTTGGGGGGGCCTCACTAACAGGGTGTCATTGACTCTATTTGACCCCAAGGGTGACAGTCAGACAAGTCACATGAGCTGGCAGTTTGTTCCTGGCACCAGGGAAGCCATTTTGGGATGAGCACTTTTCCTCTGGGGTGCAAGACTGGGAGGGTGCAGGAACCCCCACAATGAGGATTTGTGTGGGCGACTCTCCCCTGGCAGTGCCATGTTGCGTAGTTCCTTGGGCAACTGTACGGGACTCCCTGCAGCCTTCATCTGCTGTTGGTCTTGGGCGCTCTGGGGAGGAAAGCACAGAATAAAGAGCAGCCAATCAGGTGGGCCCTACCCCGGGCAGGTTGGTTAATACTCAGGTGAGGGTGGGTGCACTTACCTTGGGCAGGTGATATTTGCTCCGCATCTGTTCCCTCATCATCGCTCTCTCCGCCTTCCTCTGGGCGTATAGGGAATCCCTTGTCTCCCTGTGGGATGAAGGGCACCAAGTGTGAGCATTACCTGCGGCCGGGAGCTGCCATATTGACTAGTCACCGGAAGAGAATAGTCTCCTGAGCTCTTACATGTCGGCCTGGAGTCTCCTTTCATGTTGCTCCTCTGAGCTCAGTCTTCTCTTGAGGTTCCACAATGGACTCTCTTCCTTGCGGGGGTTGTGTTCCTGGGTGAACCCCACATTGCTGAAGCACGACTTACTCTTTGTAGGACCCCCAAATAAGGACTTGGCAGAGGATGCCATTTGTAGGGTCATTAGGGTGGGGAGATAGAGTTCATTGGTGGTGCTGGAAGTAAGAGAAGCATTGGCTTATCAGAAACTGGACTCCGCCCAGTGATTACCCACCTACCCCTCTCCGACCATGCCAAGGGGCACAGAACAGCAGGTGACTGAAATGGAATAAGGAGCTCACCCCCCAGCTCACTTGAGGATTATCTGTACAGCCCCTCTCTGTCTCACCTGGGGCCATAGATCAGTACGCCTCTCTCTTCTCCCCTGCACGGAAATATCAGTACAGCCCCCTCTCTGTCTACTGGGGAATATCTTATAGCCCCTCTCTGTCTCACCTGGAATATCAGTACAGCCCCCCTCTGTCTCAACTTGGAAATCAAGTACAGCCCCTCTCTGTCTCACCTGGGGAATATCAGTACAGCCCCTCTCTGTCCTCACCTGGGGAATATTCCAGTTAGAGCCCCTCTGTCTCACCTGGGGAATATCAGTACAGGCCCCCTCTCTGTCTCACTGAGGAATATCCGTACAGCCCCCTCTCTGCTCACCTGAGGAATATCAGTACAGCCCCTCTCTGTCTCACCTGAGGGAATATCTGTACAGCCCCTCTCTGTCCTCACCTGAGGAAAATACATCCAGTACAGTCCTCTTGGTCTCACCCTGGAGGAATATCTGTACAGCCCCCTCTCTGTCTCACCTGGGGAATATCAGTATAGCCCCTTCTGTTCTCACTGTGGGGAATATCAGTACAGCCCCCTCTCTGTCTCACCTGGGGGAATATCAAGACAGCCCCTCTCTGTCTCACCTGAGGAATATCAGTACAGGCCCCTCTCTGTCTTCACCTGAGGGAATATTGTAAGCCCTCTCTGTCTCACCTGGGGAATATCTGTACAAGCCCCCTCTCTGTTCTCCACCAGCGATTATCATGTACACGCTCCTCTCTGTCTCACCTGGGGAATATCAGTATAGCCCCTCTCTGTCTCACACTGGGGGAATATCGTAAGCCCCCTCTCTGTCTCACCTGGGGAATATCAGTACAAGCCTCCTCTCTGTCTCACGGGGTCAGCTAATAAGCCCCTCTCTGTATCACGCTGGGGAATATCATAATGCCGCCTCTCTGTTCACCTGAGGAATATCTTGTATAGCCCCTCTCTGTCTCACCCTGGGGAATATCAGTACAGCCCTCTCTGTCTCACCTGGGGAATATCAGTATAGCCCCTCTCTGTCCTACACCTGGGGATATATCAGATACGCCCCCTCTCTGTCTCATCCTGAGGAATATCAGTCACGCAGTCTCTGTCTCACCTGGGAATATCAGTCACAGCCCCCTCTCTGTCTCACCTGGGGAAATATCAGTATAGCCCTCTCGCTGTCTCAGGCCTGGGGAATATCAGTACAGCCCCCTCTCTGTCTCACTCTGAGGAATATCTGTAATAGCCCCTACCTGTCTCACACCTGGAGGAATATCAGTATAGCCCCTCTCTGTTCACCTGGGGAATATCTGTAATGAGCCCCTCTCTGTCTCACCTGGGGAATTCAGTACAGCCTCCTCCTCGTGTCTCACCTGGGGAATAATCAGTATTAAGCCCTCTCTGTTCACTGGGGAATTCAGTACAGCCCCCTCTCTGGTCTCACCTGAGGAAGATCAGTACAGCTCCTCTCTGTCTCAACCTGGAGAATATTCGTATAGCACCTTCTCTGTGTGAACCTGAGGAATATCAGTACAAGCCCCTCTCTGTCTCACCTGGGAATATCCAGTACAGCCCTCTCTGTCTCACCCTGAGGAATACTGTATACCTCCTGTCTCACCTGGGGAATATCAGTATCAGGCCCCTCTCTGTCCTCAACCTGGGGAATATCATCCCAGCCCTCTCTGTCTCAACCTGGGGAATATCAGTACAGCCCCCTCTCCTGTCACAGTCACCTGGGGAATAGTACAGCCCTCTCTGTCTCACCTGAGGCATCCTCTCTGTACAGCCCTCTCTGTCTACCTGGAATATCAGTACAGCCCTCCTCTCTGTCTCATCTCTGTTCACTGGGGAATAAAGTACAACCTGAGGAATATCAGTACACCTCTCTGTCTCACCTGGGGAATATCTACACCTGGGGAATATCAGTACATCACCTGAGGAAATATCAGTACAGCCCCTCTCTGTCTCACCTGGGGAATATCAGTACAGCCCCTCTCTGTCTCTGTCAGTACAGCCCCTCTGGGGTAATATCAGTACAGTCCTCTCCTCTCTGTCTCACCTGGGAATATCAGTATAGCCCCCTCTCTGTCTCACCTGGGGAATAATCAGTACAGCCGCCTCTCTGTCTCACTGGGGATATCAGTACAGCCCCCTCTCTGTCTCACCTGAGGAATATCAGTACAGCCCTCTCTGTCTCACCTGGGAATATCTGTAATAGCCCCTCTCTGTCTCACGTGGGAATATCAGTAAAGCCCTCTCTGTCCTCACCTGAGGAATATTGTACAGCCCTCTCTCTGTCTCACCTGGGGAATATCAGTACGGCCCCCTCTCGTGTCTCACTGGGGAATATCAGTACAGCCGCCTGCGTCTGTCTCACCTGGGGAATATCTGTATAGCCCCTCTCTGTCTCACCTGGGAATATCAGTATAGCCCCCTCTCTGTCTCACCTGGGGAATATCAGTACAGCCCCTCTCTCTGTCTCACCTGGGGAATATCCAAGTACAGCCCCCTCTCTGTCTCAACCTGGGGAATTCCAGTTATGCAGCGCTCCTCTCGTGTCTCACCTGGGGAAAGTATCAGTACAGCCCCTCTCTGTCTCACACCTGGGGAATATCAGTACAGCTCCTCTCTGTCTCAACCTGGGGAATATCAGTACAGCCCCCCTCTCTGTCCTCACCTGGAATATCAAGTACAGCCCCTCTGCTGTCTCACCTGAGGAATATCTGTACTAGCCCCTCTCTGTCTCAACCTGGGGAATATCAGTACAGCCCCCTCATCTGTCTCACCTGAGGAATATCAGTACAGCTCCTCTCTGTCTCACTCAACCTGAGGAATATCTACTGCTCACCTGGGGAATAATCAAGTATAAGCCCCTTCTCTGTCTCACCTGGGGAATATCAGTAATAAGCCCCTCTCTGTCTCACCTGGGGAATATCAGTATAGCCCCCTCTCTTCTCACCTGGGGATATCAGTACAGCCCCCTCTCGTACTCACCTGGGGGAATATCAGTACAGCCCCTCTCTGTCTCACCTGGGGAATATCAGTATAGCCCCTCTCTGTCTCACCTGGGGAATATCAGTACAGCCCCCTCTCTGTCTCACCTGGGGAATATCAGTACAGCCCCTCTCTGTCTCACCTGAGGAATATCTGTATAGCCCCTCTCTGTCTCACCTGAGGAATATCTGTATAGCCCCTCTCTGTCTCACCTGGGGAATATCAGTACAGCCCCCTCTCTGTCTCACCTGGGGAATATCAGTACAGCTCCTCTCTGTCTCACCTGAGGAATATCTGTATAGCCCCTCTCTGTCTCACCTGGGGAATATCAGTATAGCCCCCTCTCTGTCTCACCTGGGGAATATCAGTATAGCCCCTCTCTGTCTCACCTGGGGAATATCAGTACAGCCCCCTCTCTGTCTCACCTGGGGAATATCAGTACAGCCCCCTATCTGTCTCACCTGAGGAATATCTGTATAACCCCTCTCTGTCTCACCTGGGGAATATCTGTACAACCCCTCTCTGTCTCACCTGGGGAATATCAGTACAGCCCCTCTCTGTCTCACCTGGGGAATATCAGTACAGCCCCTCTCTGTCTCACCTGAGGAATATCTGTTTTGCCCCTCTCTGTCTCACCTGGGGAATATCAGTACAGCTCCTCTCTGTCTCACCTGAGGAATATCAGTACAGCCCCTCTCTGTCTCACCTGAGGAATATCAGTACAGCTCCTCTCTGTCTCACCTGAGGAATATCAGTACAGCCCCTCTCTGTCTCACCTGAGGAATATCTTTTTTGCCCCTCTCTGTCTCACCTGGGGAATATCAGTACAGCTCCTCTCTGTCTCACCTGAGGAATATCAGTACAGCCCCTCTCTGTCTCACCTGAGGAATATCTGTATAGCCCCTCTCTGTCTCAACCGTGGGGAATATCAGTACAGCCCCCCTCCTGTCTTCACCTGAGGAATATCAGTACAGCTCCTCTCTGTCTCACCTGAGGAATATCTGTATAGCCCCTCTCTGTCTCACCTGGGGAATATCAGTATAGCCCCCTCTCTGTCTCACCTGGGGAATATCAGTATAGCCCCTCTCTGTCTCACCTGGGGAATATCAGTACAGCCCCCTCTCTGTCTCACCTGGGGAATATCAGTACAGCCCCTCTCTGTCTCACCTGGGGAATATCAGTACAGCCCCTCTCTGTCTCACCTGGGGAATATCAGTACAGCCCCCTCTCTGTCTCACCTGGGGAATATCAGTACAGCCCCTCTCTGTCTCACCTGAGGAATATCTGTATAGCCCCTCTCTGTCTCACCTGAGGAATATCTGTATAGCCCCTCTCTGTCTCACCTGGGGAATATCAGTACAGCCCCCTCTCTGTCTCACCTGAGGAATATCAGTACAGCTCCTCTCTGTCTCACCTGAGGAATATCTGTATAGCCCCTCCTGGGGAATATCAGTATAGCCCCCTCTCTGTCTCACCTGGGAATATCCAGTATAGCCCCTCTCTGTCTCACCTGGGAATATCAGATACAGCCCCCTCTCTGTCTCACCTGGGGAATATCAGTACAGCCCCTCTCTGTCTCACCTGGGAAATATCTGTACAGCCCCCTATCTGTCTCACCTGAGGAATATCTGTATAACCCCTCTCTGTCTCACCTGGGGAATATCTGTACAACCCCTCTCTGTCTCACCTGGGGAATATCAGTACAGCCCCCTCTCTGTCTCACCTGGGGAATATCAGTACAGCCCCCTCTCCGTCTCACCTGAGGAATATCAGTATAGCCCCCTCTCTGTCTCACCTGGGGAATATCAGTACAGCTCCTCTCTGTCTCACCTGAGGAATATCAGTACAGCCCCCTCTCTCTCTCACCTGGGGAATATCAGTACAGCCCCCTCTCTGTCTCACCTGAGGAATATCAGTACAGCCCCTCTCTGTCTCACCTGGGGAATATCAGTACAGCCCCTCTCTGTCTCACCTGGGGAATATCAGTACAGCCCCTCTCTGTCTCACCTGAGGAATATCTGTTTTGCCCCTCTCTGTCTCACCTGGGGAATATCAGTACAGCTCCTCTCTGTCTCACCTGAGGAATATCAGTACAGCCCCTCTCTGTCTCACTTGAGGAATATCAGTACAGCTCCTCTCTGTCTCACCTGAGGAATATCAGTACAGCCCCTCTCTGTCTCACCTGAGGAATATCTTTTTTGCCCCTCTCTGTCTCACCTGGGGAATATCAGTACAGCTCCTCTCTGTCTCACCTGAGGAATATCAGTACAGCCCCTCTCTGTCTCACCTGGGGAATATCAGTACAGCCCCCTCTCTGTCTCACCTGAGGAATATCAGTACAGCTCCTCTCTGTCTCACCTGAGGAATATCAGTACAGCCCCTCTCTGTCTCACCTGGGGAATATCAGTACAGCCCCTCTCTGTCTCACCTGAGGAATATCTGTTTTGCCCCTCTCTGTCTCACCTGAGGAATATCAGTACAGCTCCTCTCTGTCTCACCTGAGGAATATCAGTACAGCCCCTCTCTGTCTCACCTGAGGAATATCTGTTTTGCCCCTCTCTGTCTCACCTGGGGAATATGTAGGGTCCGTCCCGTGTGAGCTGGCAGTGTTGCAGGAGGAAGCAGCTGGGCAGATAAAGGTGCAGAACAATCCGTTAAGTTGGGATAAGCCTGTGTCACAATCCGCATGTATTGTTCCTTCACTGAAATAGCCTGTGGGATAAAGTCCCTACTCACTGAGCCATGTGACCGGCTCCAGCCCCGCCCCCAACACCTGGTGACCCACAAACCCCCCTGTAGTGTTTCCTTGGGTACAACACCCCTTAGTACAGTATATGGGTGCAGATTAAGTATGGGGGTTCAGTAGAAGTGGTCACTGTGTAATGTGGATGTCAGATAACCCGTCTGTAATGCTTCTGATCTTTTTACCCAAATATACAGGTGCCACCTGCCTTAAAGGGATACTGTCATGGGAAAAAAAACATTTTTTTCAAAACACATCAGTTAATAGTGCTGCTTCAGCAGAATTCTGCACTGAAATCCATTTCTCAAAAGAGCAAACTGATTTTTTTTTATATTCAATTTTGAAATCTGACATGGGGCTAGACATATTGTCAATTTCCCAGCTGCCCCTGGTCATGTGACTTGTGCTCTGATAAACTTCAGTCACTCTTTACTGCAAGTTGGAGTGATATCCCCCCAGCAGCCAAACAACAGAACAATGGGAAGGTAACCAGATAACAGCTCAATAACACAAGATAACAGCTGCCTGGTAGATCTAAGAACAGCACTCAATAGTAAAATCCAGGTCCCACTGAGACACATTCAGTTACATTGAGTAGGGGAAACAGGCTGCCAGAAAGCATTTCTCTCCTAAAGTGCAGGCACAAGTCACATGACCAGGTGCAGTTGGGGAATTGACAATATGTCTAGCCCCATGTCAGATTTCAAAATTGAATATAAAAAAATCTGTTTGCTCTTTTGAGAAATCCAGACAGATCTGGTTGTGTTACCATGAACAAGGGACTGACAAGCTGCAGAGCGGGTTTTTATGCTTTACTTCAGCTATTTCTGTACACAGCGAGTACATTGGCAGTTGAAAGAAAGGGTGGCACACCTTGGGCATCCCACATACAAACATGTTGAGTTTATTTCTCACAAAGACTGTACAAAAGCTTATAAAAACAGGATGATGCTCCCTGGCATCACGTGAGAAGCTTGCTGCCCTCCTCCCTAACACTGACATAAATTAAGTGGGCAGCAAAGCACCCGCAGTGACCCCAGAAGGGGCAGTTACAGGCAGGAATTATTTACAGGACAGCCTGTGTGCAAGTTGCTGCAGTTGCATGTACAGAATATATATATATTTATATAGGCATATAATTAGAGTATCTTACATATTAACACAGCTTTACATGTAAGAAAGGTTCAGTCCATTCAGGTATAAAAGGAAAGAGCACTGTAGGTTCCGGCTGTCAATTTATTATGACAAGCTTGGGAAGGTGTGTGAGCGCAGGTGGTAGTGCTCTCTCAGCTTATGATCCGTCTCCCAGTGCAGGCAGTGTCTCAGTGTGCAGGTAATGCACTCCAATCATCGGCTTATGTCCCGGCCGGTGTCCCAGTGCTTAAGTGTAGGGTCTCCCTTAAACGGGCTGAAAAAGGGGTGCTTGAGAGCCGCTGCCAGTGTCATGCGTTTGGAGGGTTCATAAGCCAGCATGCCCTCAATCATATTGAAGAGCTGGTGGTGCTCCTCAGTCTCCATCATCATGTACCTCTGCAATACAGGGAAGCGTTACACACCTATGCCCACATAAACCACAGGCATCACACAACACAACACGGGGGGGGATGCCTCACCCTTAGGGGCTTGCAATTCTCTCTGACATATCGACCTGCTGAAGTGTTATCATCCCAGTCTAGGCGTCCATGGTAGAAATACTTCTGCTTCCTGTTGGGGCAGAGAATTGAGAAAAGCTTAAGCAGAGAAACGCCCTCCCTGGGGTACAATCCCCAAGCTCTGACCCGAGGAGTTGGGAGGAAGGAGATTTTGCTCACCTGGTTTTTCTAACCATCCGTGAGGGGACGGGGCCCAGAATTCTCTCCATCATGGCTAAATGCTCTCGGTTATCGTGGGTCTGCAGGGGAAAGAACGAGGGGTGAGAGCAAGCAGTCATCATTAGACACCAGGTCTGCAATGCCATGGCTCCCAGTAACTCCACAGCACCCTGCTCATCCCCCATTGTGCCTAGTAATGCACACACCCCTTCAAAATATACATGCTAGCAGGCTGTGGTACCCCAAGAAAATCATGCCATGCAATAATGCAACAGCTGGGCTGTGACTTTACCTGGAAGAGGGTGAACCCCACGTAGTACTCAAAGATAATGCAGCCGATGCTCCACACATCACACGGTTGGTTCCAGCCCAGCTCTGCAAGAGAAAGGCAGGTTGTGTTGATCATGGTGTCATTACAGTGCAGCAAATGAGTAGTAGTATCTGTCCCCACTCTGCACGTGTAGTACTAGCCCGATGGCTGCAGCAGACATTCCTTGTACTCTGGCAAATCTTACCCAGTAGAACCTCTGGTGCCCGGTAATGGCGTGTGGAAACAATGGTGCTGTGATGCTCGTTATCGAACGTGGCGCTGCCAAAGTCCACAACTCTGATGTCTGTGCTCTTGACGCACCGCTCGTCCCTCTTCTTGATGCAATTGGGTTGGGGAGGAAGAGTAATAGGGAAGGCTGGTTAAACAAGGGCAGCAGGTACCAATGCCCGGGTACACAGGGGGGAGTATGTTACTGACCTTCTCCATGTTGTACGTCAGCTCATAGTCGGAATTGACAAATAAAATATTTTCTGGCTTGAGGTCAGTGTGAGTCAGTTTGTTGTCATGAAGAACTGGAAAGGAAGATCAGGGTCACAAATAATACAGCTTGCACCTAATGCCCCCCACCCAGGCCCAGTGTGTGCTTGCCACTACTATATATCAACACAAGCCACCAGGGCCAGTGCTGCACCATCTTCTCCATCAATTGCTTCCCCCATTCTCCTGCCCCAGGAGTGACTTACATTTTACTGCTTGGCACACCTGGAAGGCCATGTGTCGGACTTGGTGGATGTGGTACGGGTAGTAGTTGTTCTCTTTCAGGAAATCAAACGTGCTGAGGCCCAGCAGCTCAAAGGAGATGCACATGTGTCCGTGATAGTCGAACCAATCAAACATCTGCACGCATAGGCTGGGGAGAAATGGGGGGCAAGTCAGCGCACAAAAAGGATCAGATCTCCCTCATTCACATTAACCCTAAGCTGAAACATTAGGAGAGAGAGAAGCTCAGGGACCATGGAGCACTGAGTTACTGCTGTGCTATTGTTATGGCTATTTTTTTTTGTTTTTATTTTGGCTGAATCTGATGGTTTTGTTGACCAATGAGATGACCTACTACTTGTATTACTACCTATCACACAGTGGATACAAGTCTCACACTAGGTTCGGTTACCCCTCATCTCAGAACAAGGACTTACTGTGTGTTCTCCGGATCCTTCTCGTTGATTTTTTCCAAAACGTTGATCTCCAGACGAGCTGCCTCTTTGTATTTCTCCACGTTTTTAATGATTTTTAATGCCACTCTGGAATTTCCCCTAAAGCCAAACAAGCAGGAGAAATAGAGACGTTGAAGGAATGCCAAAACGGTTGTCTGAAGGCCCTATGTCATTGAACAAAACGCTCTCACGTGCCACTCTTTCCTTCCTAAAGGTGCCAAACATGGTCAGTCCCTGCAGTGTAACCGGACCACATGTATGGGTTACAGGAGCAGTCTCCTAAGCACAAAAGTCAGTTTGTGGCCCCCCAACTCTGTTACGAACTGGCTGCAACATACTCGGTCTGGGCCCATTCTATCCGTGTGAGGGACCCAGTTTGCACAAAATGATCAAACATTCAGGCAAAATGTGCCTAGAATTTAGGGTGCTACGATCAAATGAAGGGAGCTGTGGAAGCACAAGACACAGACACTTACCTCCTGTGATCTACGCACTGAACGACTCGGCCAAACGTTCCTTCCCCGAGTGTGCTCACAATTTCATCTGCATGGGCAAGCAGAAGGGAGTGGGTTAATGGAGGAAGGTGCAGCGCTAGTAGTGCCAGTGAATGTGCCTACGGGTGCACTTGCCAGTGCTGGGAAAGCTCACAACAATTCACTGTATTGAGTGTAACAATGTCAGGCTGAGGCGTGAGCCAGCAACATGTTGCTTAAGTCTAAATAGAGAAGTCTATGCTAGCTTCCTAGCCATAAACATATTGTACAATGTATGTGGCAGATTAATTAAAAAGAGTTAAGGAGGAGGAGGAGGAAAGGGGCGTTTTTGTTTGTCTTTAAATTAAGTAAAAAAACAAATAAAAATAAACACAAAAGACAGACAGGTCTGCAGCGTCTCTGGGGAAGGGGGGGGTCTTAGAACTAGAGAGCTAAATTATGTTACGATTTGGCTGTACATCTTTCTTGTAGCCAGTCGCCGCTGTGATAGATCAGGTGGCCCTCCACGTCGTCTTCAACACTCTTTGCCCGCCTGCTGCTCTGGCGACTCCTCTGTTAGCCCGTCATCCCCAGCCACACATCACCATTCGCCAGCCAATCAGATTTTCAAACCAGCGGCACATTGGTAGGTTGGTTTGGAAATTCACATGGTTGTTTTGAGGTAGAAGGGTGAGCAGTAGATTCCCAGCCAATTCATACGGCACATAGGAATATATAACGATAGGGATATTGCAAGGGAACAGGTCAAGATACAAATACACTAACTCAGAAATCAAAAAAGAAAAATAAAGGAAAAAGAAAAAAAAAAACAAAACATTCTGCTTTGTTTCATCGGTGCAAAAGAAGGGGAAAAAAAAGGGACAGAAAGAACACTGTGGGGTACCCCCCAAATGCCAGAAAATATACAAGTCTTCATGCTATCGGGGTTATATACAGTCATTGAGAAAGACCCAAATATATATATATTCCCAGCACACACCCAAAGCTAGTCACACTCTCCGCACTGCCCCCCACATCCCCAGATACCCCAAACCCACCAGTTACAATCCAAGCACTAAGTTCATAGCCTTCTGTATGTTCCCATCCCACCTCCTTTCATATACTCAGCACTGAGCTCCCGGCTGCATATTCCTACCATAGGTACGGCCCTATAGCTCTCCTTTATATACTCAGCACTGAGCTCATAGCCTGCTTTGTATACCCATCTCCAGCATTCCTCATACAGCCCACTGTATACATTCCCAGTGTATTAGGGTAACCCAACCCTATATTCCCAGCACAGTGTACAAAACCCATTACATATTCCCAGTACAGAGGACAAAGGCTGCTGATGAGTTTAGTCGAGACCTGGGTGCTGGCGCATGAATAGTCAATAGAAAGTAAATAATGAAGCCACTCACAGGATTTGTACACAAAAGGCATTGAGGATAAAAAGAAAAAAAATAAGTTTATTTATCCAACGTTTCGGTCCCACACAGGAACAGTTTCCTTGATAAAGTTTTCTGTGTGTTTTCCTTTTATCCTCATTGCCTTTTGTGTACAAATCTTAAGTGCCACCGCTATATCGATCTATGCATCTATATCTCTCTCTATCTCTAATAATAATAATAGTGTGTGTGTGTGTTTCCCAGTACAGAGTACAAACCCTGCTATATATACACCCTGCCAGTACAAAGGACATAGTAAGTCACAGGCACAGTATAGATTTCTAATGATCTATGTAATGAAAGAAACGCTCATGCTGGGCTGCCCCTCCAGACTGTACAAATTAGTCCATTTAAATTGGAGTCCTAAGGGGAGTGCTGCACAGAAAAGTGTGTGCTCTCCAGCCTGCTTTACCCCTGTGCTGTCCCAACCAAGCATGGAATAGGACGAGGTAAAAAGAAACCGATGCTGCCACAAGGATAAATATAATATAAAGGTAAACTGCCAGCTGAGCTCCCACAATTACATGCAGCGGTGCATAATCAGCAGCAACTCTAAATGGGAATAGAACACAGGAGCAGTGCCGTGGGGACCTCCATGCAGCCAATTGGAAGCACAGGAGCAAATTGTATTGTGGCTGCTTTCAGTACGAGGGAGTCAGTGACCCCATAGCTGGGTGGGTGCTCAATTAATCACTTTATAATAAAGCAACCTCCCAAAGGCTCCAGGTTCCCATCACAGCGCAGAAGTCACGAGACTGAGAAAAGATGGCTTCCCTCTATGTGGTTGGGGGTCCCAGTGGCCCCCACCAGATCGACTGCAGATTGTTCTGTGCTGAAATGGGCCAGAGAATGCTGGGTTTGGGTTAGGAATTGGAGCAATTACCAAGTTCTGGGAGGTTTTCCTGTAACAAACGCAGCCCTCAGGATCCGAAGTAGAAAGATAACATTTATGAGTTGAAATGCTGCTCATAGGTATTTAGATGAGGTGGGTATTGCTCCCAAACCCAGTATAAAACCACTGGTATAAGGGTTCTGTGGAAAAGGAGTGTGTAGGGCTGAACAACCCCCCCTCTCAGCATGGTATGGGTTAAACGCAGCAACTAGACTGCTGGCTGGTGTCCCTACAGAGACAAGTCTATTTACACAAGTGTGACACATGGCCGACAGCTAGTCCCACTTGTAACAATATACAGGCCCTATAAGCACACATTCATCAAACGTGTTCCCCCTCAAATGCTCTGGGACTCACACACATCCAGGGAGGGAGAGTGACATAATGGCTGGGTCATTAGCACATCACCCCCTGACAGACAGCATTAACCTGCTACCTATGGCCCAGCTACCCAGACGGATCTATAAAACACAAGAAAATGCACAGCAGGGGAATGACTACTTACCGGATCTTCTAGATCACCCTAAAAACAAAGGAGGGGGCGGGTATTGTAGTAAGGACGGGTGGGCTACTCACCGATGAGGACTGGCTATAAGACCTGGTTCTGCGCTTCCTCCGCTTCTGTTTCCGGCGAGTGCTCTTGCAGCTCCTGTAGCTGTCGTCCCGAGAGTGCTTGTAGTCATAGGAGTGCCGGTAGTCTGTCTCATAGTACACGTCCCCTCTGTCCCTGCTGTAGTCATTCCTTCTGTAGCTGTCACAGTAACGACGATCGTAAGCTCTTCTGTCTGATGAGCGCTGGTCATAACTGGGGTGAAAGACAAGGCACAAACTCCTGAGTACTACATGTGGACTGTGGGTCATACATACTCAGTCCCAAAAAGGTTCAGCACAACATTAAATGAAAATCCCATGTTCTTTATTTCACACATATTAAAAAAAAAAAACAGGAGCAGACTGAAATGCTGACCTAAGTCCTTTCTCAAGACCATAAACACCCAATAAAATGTTATGCAAGAAAAAAAAAAATAGATAAAACCCTAAATATGACTATGAAGATTTTAATTCATTTCCCGTATAGATAAAACCCTAAAGCACTCACCCAATCATGTGCTGCCCTGCAGAACATGTGACCGGAAAATCTACCCCTCTTTAAAAGATTAGATAGATCAGCACCACTCAACACAAAACAAAGCACACAAATAAATATGTATCTATAATTATGATATAACAGAAATGTATCCACTGTAACTAGACAAAATAACTCTCTATTAGGATAACATTGATTCAAAAAACAGTGTTCATTTAACCCTGCTGGCACTAAAGGGTTCAACTTAATGATCCAGAACACTTCTCTTTGAAGCAATATTTTTGATCACCCCGTCTCCTAAGTGAGAGGATTTGGTCTACAGCAATATATGAAAATGTGTGTAGCCTATGGGCTATTAGCCACTGGTTTGTTTGTATATCCATCTTGTAATGCAGTGCTAATGGCAGAGCGATGTGCGTTCATACACAGACAACCTCTGCTTAGTTTAACCCACATACGACAACCCACAGGGGCAGCTTATCAGATAAATAAATTATAATATAAATATATGTGTGGTTGTGCATTTAATGTGATGTCTAATCAAAAAACATTTCCCATTTCGTGGATGTGAAAAAACTCTTCACATCTTGTGGATGTAAAAAAAACTCATGAATCCGCATAAAGTGTAATTTGGACACATTCCAAAACCATGTGTCACTTCTGCTAATATCCAACTGGATCACTTTTCACTAAGAGGTCCCTTAAAGGGGAATTCAATCCTTTAATAACCTGTAACCCCACCTCATGTTGACCCCCTCCCTCCTACCCCCAGCCTTCGCCGAATCGCCGGAAGGAGATGAAGACCCGGAAGATGGCTGCTTGGAACTCGGATGCCAGAAACTGAGCTGAGGGGTAAGTATAAAGTATGGGGCATTTAGGCTGGGGGGAGGAGAGTCCACATGGGGTGGGAGGTACGGGTTTATTTCTTAAAGGGTTGAATTCTCCTTTAAAGGGGTTGTTCACCTTCCAACACTTCTTTCAGTTCAGTTGGTTTGAGATTGTTCACCAGAAATAAAGACATTTTCCAATTACTTTCTGCTTTCTATTTGCAAATTGTTTTTCTAATATTGAAGTGTAAAGTGTCATTTTTCACCTCCTAAAGCAGCTCGACCCTGTAAACTGTTCTAAATTGATCCATTTAGTTGATTCATTTGTTATCTTTGTTTCATTACAGGCAGCCGTTAATGGATACAATAGTGGCACTTATATTCCAGATGCTGCTGAGAAATGTTGTAAAATTGTAACAGAATCTGCACCTAAATTACTGAGCTGCCAGACTCAAACACAAGTAGTTGGAAAAAGTCTTTATTTCTGGAGAGCAATCTGAAAAGAACTGAAAAAGTGTTTGGAAGGTGAACATTGCCTAAGAGAGGCACGAGTATAAAGTGATGGGTTCTCTGGAATCAGCCAATTGAAACGTATATCAGCTGAAATGATAGTCCAGTGGAACATCAGAAGCCCCTTGTTTATTAGAGTATAAACAAAATGAGGGTGTTTATTGATCTGAACCTGTGGGGATAACACTACTCTTGCTACTTCTAATGCCTGTTCCAGAACCGATCTCTAAACTTGGGCCCAAATACCCTGTAACTATTACTCAGCCAGCTCTAAGTTTGAATTATTTCTAAGAACTGGGCAGTGATGGATTCTTCTTATACTTAATACAATGCAGGAGGACATTTTTATACGTGATTTTATGGAGAAGTGAATATTCAGTGTGATCATTGTTTGTCTGCAATTCAACATGTAAAGAATGTAGTTTCTCTGTTTGTATTTCATAAGTAAATATCAAACCACTGTTCTTCTGTGCCTCACCAAATGATGATCATCGCTATAGCGACAGAAGAAGAGTATCCGCATATTTAGCTATAAAATAGAATGTTGCTCAAAGGGTTGGCATATAAGGGTGTCACGGCATGTGGGTCATACTAACAGAACATTTAGTGGGCCTGTATCCCCCCAGAACACACAGTTGTGTGAGCACCTTATATAACCAGCAGTGGGTGGGACGTGGGTATCAGGGAAATAAATCTGGTTCTGCCACAACAAAACCTTTTGGCCCATTCAGCTCCATTAGTCACATGCAGAGGAGTGGGGAGAGTAAGAGAAATAGACATGGCAGCAGCATTACCTGCGAGACCTCTCATGGTAACTGTCACCCTGCTTGTGTCTGCGCTCACGGCCTCTGTCACTACTACTACTGCTCCGTGATCTGCTCCTTCTCCTCCTGTGCTTGCGACTTCTGTAACGTTCATGGGAACTGCCCCTCTCTGAACAACCGTACCGTCTGGAGCGCGGCATCTACAGCAAACACACAAATGTTATTCCAACATATATACACACAAGGAATGTTCTGGGCACACAATAAGCTATACCCTCATACTGTACTGTCTAAGGGAATCAATATGGCACCTCCTCCTCCCATATGTATAAATACAAATATACAGAGAAGGAATGTTCTGGGCACACAATAAGCTATACCCTCATACTGTACTGTCTAAGGGAATCAATATGGTACCTCCCTCCTCCCATATGTATAAATATAAATATACAGAGAAGGAATGTTCTGGGCACACAATAAGCTATACCCTCCTACTGTACTGTCTAAGGGAATCAATATGGCACCTCCCTCCTCCCATATGTTATAAATACAATATACAGAGAAGGAATGTTCTGGGCACACAATAAGCTATACCCTCATACTTTACTGTCTAAGGGAATCAATATGGCACCTCCTCCTCCCATATGTATAAATACAAATATACAGAGAAGGAATGTTCTGGGCACACAATAAGCTATACCCTCATACTGTACTGTCTAAGGAATCAATATGGCACCTCCTCCTCCCATATGTATAAATACAAATATACAGAGAAGGAATGTTCTGGGCACACAATAAGCTATACCCTCATACTGTACTGTCTAAGGGAATCAATTATGGCACCTCCTCCTCCCATATGTATAAATACAAATATACAGAGAAGGAATGTTCTGGGCACACAATAAGCTATACCCTCATACTGTAACTGCTAAGGGAATCAATATGGCACCTCCTCCTCCCATATGTATAAATACAAATATACAGAGAAGGAATGTTCTGGGGCACACAATAAAGCTATACCCTCACACTGTACTGTCTAAGGGAATCAATATGGCACCTCCTCCTCCCATATGTATAAATACAAATATATAGAGAAGGAATGTTCTGGGCACACAATAAGCTATACCCTCATACTGTACTGTCTAAGGGAATCAAGTATGGCACCTCCTCCTCCCATATGTATAAATACAAATATACAGAGAAGGAATGTTCTGGGCACACAATAAGCTATACCCTCGTACTGTACTGTCTAAGGGAATCAATATGGCACCTCCTCCTCCCATATGTATAAATACAAATATACAGAGAAGGAATGTTCTGGGCACACAATAAGCTATACCCTCATACTGTACTGTCTAAGGGAATCAATATGGCACCTCCTCCTCCCATATGTATAAATACAAATATACAGAGAAGGAATGTTCTGGGCACACAATAAGCTATACCCTCATACTGTACTGCTAAGGGAATCAATATGGCACCTCCTCCTCCCATATGTATAAATACAAATATACAGAGAAGGAATGTTCTGGGCACACAATAAGCTATACCCTCGTACTGTACTGTCTAAGGGAATCAATATGGCACCTCCTCCTCCCATATGTATAAATACAAATATACAGAGAAGGAATGTTCTGGGCACACAATAAGCTATACCCTCATACTGTACTGTCTAAGGGAATCAATATGGCACCTCCTCCTCCCATATGTATAAAATACAAATATACAGAGAAGGAATGTTCTGGGCCACACAATAAGCTATACCCTCATACTGTACTGTCTAAGGAAAGCAATATGGCACCTCCTCCTCCCATATGTATAAATACAAATATACAGAGAAGGAATGTTCTGGGCACACAATAAGCTATACCCTCATATTGTACTGTCTAAGGGAATCAATATGGCACCTCCTCCTCCCATATGTATAAATACAAATATACAGAGAAGGAATGTTCTGGGCACACAATAAGCTATACCCTCATACTGTACTGTCTAAGGGAATCAATATGGGCACCTCCTCCTCCCATATGTATAAATACAAATATACAGAGAAGGAATGTTCTGGGCACACAATAAGCTATACCCTCATACTGTACTGTCTAAGGGAATCAATATGGCACCTCCTCCCATATGTATAAATACAAATATACAGAGAAGGAATGTTCTGGGCACACAATAAGCTATACCCTCATACTGTACTGTCTAAGGGAATCAATATGGCACCTCCTCCTCCCATATGTATAAATACAAATATACAGAGAAGGAATGTTCTGGGCACACAAAAAAAACAGCCTCCTGTAGCTGTCAGATCACATGGGGCATGTGGAGTTCTATTGGGGGCCAATAAGAAGAAATAATGAGGGGTAACATAACATGGGGGCCTATAGACATAGTTGGGGGCAGGGTGAGGAGTAGAAATAGTTGGGGCCAATAAGAGCCAATTGTGTGAGAGACAGAGGAGTAACAATACACAGGGGTGACAATACACAGGGGTGACAATACACAGGGGTAACAATACACAGGGGTAACAATACACAGGGGTAACAATACACAGGGGTAACAATACACAGGGGTAACAATACACAGGGGTAACAATACACAGGGGTAACAATACACAGGGGTAACAATACACAGGGGTAACAATACACAGGGGTAACAATACACAGGGGTAACAATACACAGGGGTAACAATACACAGGGGTAACAATACACAGGGGTAACAATACACAGGGGTAACAATACACAGGGGTAACAATACACAGGGGTAACAATACACAGGGGTAACAATACACAGGGGTAACAATACACAGGGGTAACAATACACAGGGGTAACAATACACAGGGGTAACAATACACAGGGGTAACAATACACAGGGGTAACAATACACAGGGGTGACAATACACAGGGGTAACAATACACAGGGGTGACAATACACAGGAGTAACAATACACAGGGGTAACAATACACAGGAGTAACAATACACAGGGGTAACAATACACAGGGGTGACAATACACAGGAGTAACAATACACAGGGGTAACAATACACAGGGGTAACAATACACAGGGGTAACAATACACAGGGGTGACAATACACACAGCTCAGGCCAATAAGAGACAATTGTGCCTCAGAGAGAGACAGAGGGATAACAAGGCGCACAATGAAATGCTCAGGCCCGAGGTCCATTCCCGCCGCCATTTTGTCACAAAGTAGTCGGGGCAGCCGCCATCTTGCGCCGCTAACGTTGATCTTTTCCTCTCACAACTCCCCGCTCCCCTCAAGGTTCCCCCCATTCCCGACACTCGTGAGCCTCTTTCCTCTCACCGCTCTCGCAGCCAGGCCGGTTCTCTTGTCCCACAGAAAGTCCGTGATTGCGGTGCGTGTAACCGGGATCCTTCCGTCTCTTTCTCTCTCACCGCTGTGCTCGCGCATCCACACGGCTCCTCCCAACACTCAGCTGATACTCCCCTTGGCCCCGCCCCTCTCAAGGAAGCGCCGCTTCTCATTTGTCACGTGATTATGCGGGCGGCAGCCATTGTACGGAAGGGCATATTGCCAGGCTATCCCACCAGACTGGTCGCAGGGATAATATTGAATATTGGGGATATAATGATATTTGGGGGTTCATGGCAGATATTGGGGAGAGAAGTGGTTGGTTGTGGGTGGAAATACATTGGGTTGGCGGTTCAAGGTTCCCTTAAGCTCAAGTACCTCAGAGAAAGAAATACTGAGAAAGAGAGAGTTGTGACGCTTCCTGCCCAAAGTAAAAATGGCCACCGAGATATTCCGGGAAGGCGCCTCACTTCCTGTTTATCACTAATTACACACAGTTTGAGACACGCCTTCACTGACACAATTCGCTCATCCGGTTCCGCTCTATTGTGGGCGGATCGAGCTCGGGTGCTGATTGGTCTGACTGTGGCGGGAATGTTAAGCAGGAGACAAGCGGCAGGATGGAGGCGGGTCCGGCAGCAGAAGCTTTGGCGGGTCTGTGTGTGGGAACCTTTGGCTGAAGAACAATGAAAGGGGCGAGTGGGTCCTGAGTGAGGCAAAGTGTCCCGAGTGAGGAGAGGAGGAGGAGGCTGCAGTGAGACAGAGACATTGTGTCACTAGAGTGGGCGGGGCTGTGAGATACTAGTACTGGGCGGGGTCTCAGAGAGGCAGTGGGCGTGTCTGCAGAGGAGGCGTGGCCAGTCTGAATAGAAATGGCTGCTTCATGTTACATGTTTTTGGTTTTAATTATTTTATTGATTATGTTCTTTTTATTATAGGCATTTGCCTCACTGACCCAGTTATCCCAAAAAGCCTATTCTTAATTTATATTATTATCTTCCTATTCTCCTCCTCTCTTATTCCAGTCCCTCTTTCAACCCGCTGCCTGTTGCTAGGAGAAATAGGACCCTAGCAACCCCATTGCTGCTGAAATGCTGGAGACGTGGCTGTGTCTGGACTGAGATTCCAAATAGGCCCTGGTGTATAGAGTGAAATAGTGACTGTGGCAGCAGTTGGGCCTGTGGCTCTATTAGTGGCCACTAGTCACTGTGCCCAGAACATGGGAGAGGTGACAGGAGAGGGCCAGTAATGGTTAATAGCGGGGGAGGAGATTCAGCAGGTGCTTTTTATGGTGGAATTGTACAGGGGCACACAGGGGCAATCTCTGTCAATGTCATTGGTTGTCTCCAAAGAGCTGACATTCACTACCAGCATTCCCGGCACATCTGTCTCTGCAGCCTCTTTCATTAGCCTCGCCCCTCCCCCACACACTCACACTCACAGATGCCTCCACTCCAGCTTTTAGCTCTCATTTGCACCGTCAGCCTCCACTCAGGCCTTAGCATGAGAAAAGTCTTTTCTGGACTATCAGGTGTTTGTGTCTGACAGGCGGCAGCAGATACCGATGCTGCCATTTTAAGGCAGGAGTACGTTTGAGAATGTTCTGGAGCAGTTCAGGAGTGAGAATGTTCTGGAGCAATGAGGATGTTTTGGGGGAGTTGAGAAGTGACAATTTTCTGGAGGAGTTCAGGAGTGAGAATGTTCTTGAGGAGTTGAGGATTGAGAATGTTCTGGAGGAGTTAGGATGTTTTGGAGGAGTGAGGATATTTTGAGGAGTGTGAATGTTCTGGAGGATTTGAGGAATGAGTGTTCTTGAGGAGTTGAGGATGTTTTGGAGGAGTTGAGGATTGAGAATGTTCTGGAGGAGTTGAGGAGTGAGAATGTTCTGGAGGAGTGAGAATGTTCTGGAGGAGTGAGAATGTTCTGGAGGAGTGAGAATGTTCTGGAGTAGTGAGAATGTTCTGGAGGAGTGAGAATGTTCTGGAGGAGTTGAGGAGTGAGAATGCTCTGGAGGAGTTGAGGGAGAATGCTCTGGAGGAGTTGAGGAGTGAGAATGCTCTGGAGGAGTGAGAATGCTCTGGAGGAGTGAGAATGTTTTGGAGGAGTTGAGGAGTGAGAATGTTCTGGAGGAGTTGAGGAGTGAGAATGTTCTGGAGGAGTTGAGGAGTGAGAATGTTCTGGAGGAGTGAGAATTTTCTGGAGGAGTTGAGGAGTGAGAATGTTCTGGAGGAGTGAGAATGTTCTGGAGGAGTTGAGGAGTGAGAATGCTCTGGAGGAGTTGAGGGAGAATGCTCTGGAGGAGTTGAGGAGTGAGAATGCTCTGGAGGAGTGAGAATGCTCTGGAGGAGTGAGAATGTTCTGAAAGAGTGAGAATGTTCTAGAGGAGTGAGAATGTTCTAGAGGAGTGAGAATGTTCTGGAGGAGTGAGAATGTTCTGGAGGAGTGAGAATTTTCTGGAGGAGTTGAGGAGTGAGAATGTTCTGGAGGAGTGAGAATGTTCTGGAGGAGTTGAGGAGTGAGAATGCTCTGGAGGAGTTGAGGGAGAATGCTCTGGAGGAGTGAGAATGCTCTGGAGGAGTGAGAATGTTCTGAAAGAGTGAGAATGTTCTAGAGGAGTTGAGGAGTGAGAATGTTCTGGAGGATTTGAGGAGTGAGAATGCTCTGGAGGAGTGAGAATGTTCTGGAGGAGTTGAGGAGTGAGAATTTTCTGGAGGAGTTGACAAGTGAGAATGATCTGGAGGAGTTGAGGAGTGAGAATGATCTGGAGGAGTTGAGGAGGGACAATGCTCTGGAGGAGTTGAGGAGTGAGAATGCTCTGGAGGAGTTGAGGAGGGGGAATGCTCTGGAGGAGTTGAGGAGGGGGAATGCTCTGGAGGAGTTGAGGAGTGAGAATGCTCTGGAGGAGTTGAGGAGTGAGAATGTTCTGGAGGAGTTGAGGAGTGAGAATGTTCTGGAGGAGTTGAGGAGTGAGAATGTTCTGGAGGAGTTGAGGAGTGAGAATGTTCTGGAGGAGTGAGTGTTCTGGAGGGGTTAGGATGTTTTGGAGGAGTGAGAATGTTCTGGAGGATATGAGGAATGAGTGTTCTTGAGGAGTTGAGGATTAAGAATGTTCTGGAGGAGTGAGAATGTTCTGGAGGAGTTGAGGAGTGAGAATGTTCTGGAGTAGTTAAGGAGTAAGTGTTCTAGAAGAATTGAGGAGTGAGAATGTTCGGGAGGAGTGGAGGAGTGAGAAGGTTCTGGAGGAGTTGAGGAGTGAGAATGTTCTGGAGGAGCTGAGGAGTGAGAATGTTCTGGAAGAGCTGAGGAGTGAGAATGTTCTGGAGGAGTTGAGGAGTGAGAATGCTCTGGAGGAGTTGAGGAGTGAGAATGTTCTGGAGGAGTTGAGGAGTGAGAATGTTCTGGAGGAGTTGGGAACATGTAGGCAATGCGGATCCTGGTATCATTAGGAGAAGGAGAATGGATATAACAAGGAATTATTTGTGTTCAGAAGTAACAGGAAAGTCACAGGCTGGTCCCTCTGTCTCTCCAGATCTAGAAGAAGCCGTGAGTGAGCTGGGCACCGAGCTGGTAAAACTTACTCAGAACATAGAAGCAATCACTGAATATCAGTCCTCCGTCCTCCAGGTCACCAAAGTACTGGTAAGTGGCCTCTCAATCCTGTCCCCAATATGACTCCATTATAATGAGCAGCCCGGTGTTGTAGAACATTATAGAGCCATAGTGTGGAGTTGTCTATCTCTCAGGCTTTCCTATAGCTCAGCTTGAGCAATGACAATATGAGATACGAGCTAAATGATGATCCACTGCAGCGGCTATGTGTTAGTGTGTGTGTGTTAGTGTGTGTGTGTTAGTGTGTGTGTGTTAGTGTGTGTGTGTTAGTGTGTGTGTGTTAGTCTGTGTGTGTTAGTCTGTGTGTGTTAGTCTGTGTGTGTTAGTCTGTGTGTGTTAGTGTGTGTGTTGATGAGTGTGTATATGTTCATGAGTAAGTGTGTATGTTCATATATATGTGTCTCTCTCTAGTGCTCGTGGATGGGCAACATTGAGGCCCTGGCCAAACACAGGAGGAAACTGCCGGCGCAGGTCAAGGACTGACACTTGCACAATCTGGATGGTTTTGTACCACTGACCTGCCTCCATGTGGGACACTTCTGGGGCAGATCCTGTGGTTGCCAGGCAACATGACGAGGTGCTGTGAAGCAGTAAAGGAGGTGCTGCACTCGCTAATGGAACTCTCATTGGGGCAAATAAAAGCAATTGTTTGTGAGATCTGGTTCTCCTGTCACATGGACTGTCCTGGTACCCAGGGAAGGGGTGGATATGGGGGTTGGGTAAGTGCTATGGCTGAATGGGCGGACGCCATATTGTATGGGGCATTGTGTGTAAGAAGTACAGCCAGACTGTATGAGGAGTGTATGTAGAGCACAGCTAGAGCCTCATGCATCGGGGCTACTCCAACTCATACATTGCACAGACCCCATCCTTGTCTCTAGCAGCTGCTCTACAATCACATGGACTGGATAAGAGCTGCGGGGGGCGTGGCCAACTACTGATGTGAGCAGTCGCACGCCGTCGGAGCTCCGCTGATTTACCGCTATCTCCGGTATTTATCCTGACTTACCCAGCCTCTCTGTGACTCAACAGTTACTTTACCTTGTTTCCTCTACGCTTATGGGGAAAAAGAAGCACCCGGTGGCACAATCCCCTGATATTCGGAGACATTTGCGAGACTCTGTGAGGCCTTCCAAAATGGCGGACGAGCCGCGCCCTGAGTCTCCTAAGGAACAGCGTGTGCGGCCTGTGCACTCACCTCCTGCCTCGACTCCACACTCTGAGGCGTTAGAGACCAACGATGCGTCCTCAGCGGTGAGTGCCCCTGCTTCTTCACCTCACGCTTGTGGACAGCCCTCGGGCCTTACTGGCGAGGAAGACCTTACCCTGGCGGAGGTAGTCGCGACCCTCCGCTCCACTATCCAATCCTGTCACGTGGCGACGATGGCTAAAGTGGACGAGCTCCGTGTGGACTTTGCGATCCTGCGACAGGACCTCCAGCGGGTCCGGGATCGGACCACTGAGGTGGAGCGTAGGGTGAGTGACCTTGAGGACACCTGCAATCCTCTGCCTGAACGCATTGATTTATTGCACCGGAGGCTTGAGTCGGTGGAGGCCAAATCCGACGATTTGGAAAATCGCCTCAGGCGAAATAATGTCCGGTTTGTCGGGTTTCCTGAGCGATCGGAGGGACCTGACCCTGCTAAGTTCTTGGAAAATTGGTTGAAGGCGGAATTTGGCGACGATACATTCTCCTCTGCCTTTGTTATTGAGCGGGCGCATCGCATCCCTGCTCGGCCGCTGCCACCGGGCGCACCTCCTAGGCCTTTGATAGCCCGTCTCCTGAACTTTAGAGATAGGGATGCGGCTCTGGCCGCAGCACGGAAAAAGGGTGAGCTACGCTACGAAAATGCAGTTATCTCCCTATACCCGGACTTTTCGAATGATCTTCGGAAACAACGCCAACAGTTCATGGGTGTGAAGCGGCGCTTTCGAGATGCTGGCATACAGTATGCTATGATGTACCCTGCGAAGCTGCGGGTTTCCCTGGATGGCAAATCCCTCTTCTTCAGTTCTCCTACCGAGGCATCTCAATGGCTTGATCGACGTCCTTGAGAGAGTTATGGAGGGTACTCTACACCGGGCAGGAATGGCCCACTTTGCCTTTGTTACTAATGGCTTGAGGATCCATTGGTTTATGTGCCACCCAAGTGTCTCCTTGGGCACGTACCCTACCTTTGAGCCACCCTTGCTCCCTCTGTATCAGTTTAGTCACGGTGACTTTGCTGGGGGCTTAATCCGCCATAGCGGTTTCAGGGAATTACGCTTTGGCATCTGTTTCCACTTTCCTGGCGGAACACTATTGATCATTTGCTCCCAGTGATCACTACACATATCCTTTATTTGTTTGTTCAGTTGTTATTTACTTTGTACTTATTGTTGCGTGTGCTCATTGTTTCGGCGCACCCCTCGAGAAATTGTTATGTTTCGGGCTCCAAGCTTCTCCACTATGGGAGCAAGTAGGGTGGGAAATTTTGGGATTGCTTCTCTCCTTCTTTTCTTTCTCTCTCTTCTCCCTCTGTTCTCTCTCTTTACTCTTTTCTCTACCTACCCTTGCTATGGGGGGGGGGACATCGACAGGTATTATTTCACTTTGTTTTATGTCAGAAATCACAGCTATAACGTGGAATGTTAGAGGGCTGAACTCCTCCATGAAGAGGTCCCTGGTATTAAACTTCTTGCGAAAATATTCCCCCCATGTTATTTGTCTCCAGGAGACCCACCTTTCCAAAACCTCTAGCCCGCAACTACTCAAAAAGTCCTGGATAGCGCATGCCTATCACGCTGTTTACTCGAATTATGCCAGGGGCACTTCCATTTTAATCAGCAAGGCGCTTCCATTCCAACTTCTTAGTATACAGAATGACCCTGATGGGAGGTTTACAATCCTACATGCATCCCTTGCAGGAACCCCTCATATTATAGTAAATGTATATATACCTCCGCCCTTTCAAGATGATATTCTCTATCACCTGTTACAGCTTCTTGCTGCTCTGAATCCCGACCCAGTACTGATTATGGGCGACTTTAATGCGGTCATGGACCCCGAGATGGACCGTCTCTCGCTGTCTTCTACACCGAGATTGGGTCCATCTGCACTAAAATCGTGGGCGGATACTTCGGGGTTTGTTGATGTGTGGAGGGCTCGCAATCCTAACAAACGAATGTTTTCTTGCTATGCACGGGGTTCTATGTCTAGGATTGACCTCGCCTTTGCCTCGCTCGATCTGTCTCCCAAAATCCTCAAATCTGAGTTTCTCTCCAGAGGCATATCTGACCATGCCCCTTTAGTAATATCTTGGCGTATGCACTCTAATTCCGTCCACAGATTGTGGAGACTTAATCCTTACTGGATTACTCATCCTGACATTCAGAAAGAGATTCACCAGACAATTGAATCATATTTTCAGGTTAATTTGGACAGTGCCCCTCTCCCCTTTGTCTGGGACGCCATGAAGGCTGTGCTTAGAGGATCTTATATTGCCAAAATAGCTTATGCCAAGAAACTGGCGAGACGATCGATGTCTGAGCTGGAGGATGGTCAGAGAGAGGCGGAGGCGCGGTACATCCAATGCCCCAATGAACAAACTAAGCTTGAACATGTAGTAGCGCAGCGGAAATTTGCCCAGGCGCAATGGAAGGTGGCCCACAAGGGACAACTCTATCACAAATTTGCACTGTATGAGAAAGGCGACAAAAATGGTAGGATGCTAGCTCTCTTGGCTAGGGATGAATACACTAGGCCAGCCATTCATGCCCTAGAGAATACTGATAAGGAGCTCATCACCTGCCCGTTTGCAATCAATAAGTGTCTAGCTGATTTCTACACGGAGTTGTACTCCTCCAAACTTCAAAAATCACCCATCGAGATTGCGGAATACTTAGAGACCCTTGATCTCCCTACTCTCCCTCTGGAATACAGGGCTATGTTAGATACCCCTATTCAGGAACAGGAAGTATTAGAGGCCATATCAACTTTACCTACAGGGAAAACCCCGGGCCCAGACGGTATCCCCAATCTCTGGTATACCACCTATGCCCCTCTGTTAGCCCCGCACCTCACTGCTGTGTTCAACCACACCCTCGCCACGGCCCAACTCCCACCTTCCTTTAAGGACGCCATCATAGTGCTTATATTGAAGCCTGGGAAACCCTCGCATTTAAGTGCCTCCTATAGACCTATCTCGCTTATCAACTCTGACTATAAGATTTTGACCAAGGTTCTCGCCAGAAGACTTAACCATGTTATCACTTCCATAGTGGCCCCAGATCAGGTTGGGTTCATACCCCATAAAGCTGCGGAACTTAACATCAGACGCCTTTATACCAATTTAACTATTCCCCATGACAATATGGGCTCCAGGATTATAGCCTCACTCGACAATGAGAAGGCTTTTGATTCTGTTGAATGGGTCTACCTTTGGGAAACCCTTAAAAAATTTGGCTTTAGAGAAAATTTCTTAATATGGCTTCGGGCTATCTATACTAATCCCATGGCCAGAGTCATGTCGAATCTGGATATCTCCCCCCCTATATCCTTGGCTAGGGGGACCCGTCAGGGGTGTCCTCTCTCCCCTGGTCTTTTTGCACTGGCTATGGAGCCCCTGGCGTGCTTGATCCGGTCCTGCCCAGAGGTTCGGGGATTTGAGTTTGGCCAACTCAGGGAGAAAATATCCCTCTTTGCTGATGACACCCTCCTCTACCTCCATGATCCTGGTCCCTCCCTAAGAACAGCCCTTCAGCTAATTAATTCCCATACCGCCTTCTCGGGCCTCAAAATCAACTGGGCCAAATCCACCATTCTCCTTCTTGACCCGGACGCGGTGGCCCTCCTTGACCCAGACCTCCCGTTGCAGCAGGTTCCTGTTCTGAAATACTTAGGTATCCACATCCACCCCCAAATAGGGAGATTCATGGAACTCAATATAGACCCGCTTATGGCCTCCCTACATAAAGCAGTTGATAGATGGCTTAGGCTCCCACTTTCCATAATTGGCAGGATTAACCTTTTTAAGATGAAGTTTCTCCCTAAATTTCTTTATTTGTTTCGACAATCACCCATTTGGCTGCCCCCTGTTTTTTTTAAGCATCTGCGCTCCTTGCTCATCAAACTTTACTGGTCCCCCGGGCCGGTGAGGGTCAAATACTCGGCACTGCTCCCCCCCCTCACTGCAGGTGGACTAGCAGCCCCTGACATGCTGGGTTATTTTATTGCCTCCCAATTATTACCTATAAAAAGGTGGCTTGAGTCTACCCCAGAGGACCCGGTTACTCTCCTTGAGGCCCAAATAGTTGGCTCTCTGGAAGGGCTTAGGAACTTTATTTACAGGGATAAGCTCCCTCTGACTTCATGCACATCTATGATGAGAAATGTGGCTAGGGCCTGGAAACAGGTGCACCCGGGGTGTTCTAACTCTGATGTAGCTCTTTCACCGTTCACTCCGCTATGGTGTAATCCGTATCTTGACCAACTGCTCACTATACCTGACCCCGCTATTTGGGCACAGTTCAATGTTAAATATGTCAATGATGTTTATGCAGATAATGTGTTACTCACTTTTGATCAGCTCAAGGACAAATTTCACCTTCCCAACAGAATGCTTTTCCGTTTTTTGCAATTGAGGCATGCCCTCACCCAACAATTTCACTCCAAAACCCTACAGATCAAAACTTCCCCAATTGAAGACCTACTTCGCAAGCAGCATCTCTGCAAACCTCTCTCGACTTTATATGGCCTGATTGGTCGAGCCAAGCCCTCATCCGCCCAAGGTCTCTACGAGAAATGGATTGTTAATATCCCTGACCTCACCATTGAGCAATGGACTTCAATCTTGCAGGATACCCTCTCTCCCCTTATTAGGTCTCGTGACAGACTCATTCAGTTCAAATATCTTCATAGGGCATATTATACGCCCTCCCTGCTCCACAAAATTAACCCTGCTATACCTGATCAATGCAACAGATGTAAGAGTTCACAAGCTGACTTTTTCCATATGGTTTGGTCTTGCCCACAGATACATCGGTTCTGGACTGATATTGTTACTTATCTCACACAGCTCATGGTCTTGCCTATAGAACATCATCCAACGGTCCTCCTTCTCAACTATCTCGCGGACACTGTGATCTCACGATCAGAAAGGAATCTCCTTCTTTTTTTGCTTTTTCAGGCTAAAAAGGCCATTGCTATTAAGTGGAAAGAGGAGCAACCGCCTACAATACCCTTTTGGATCAGTCTGGTGGAACAAACCCTGCCCATTCTGGAACAAATTTATGCAGCCAGGGGATGCCCAACTAAATTTACTAACACCTGGTCGCTGTGGATTTTACATAACAACTCCTACTCCAATAGACCTGGAGACTCACACTCCCCCCACATTGACTGGCTTCCACCAGACCCCTGATAGCCGACTGCTCCTCTTTCTTATTTCTTATTACTTATTTGGGTTGAACGGACCGAGGGATGTGCCTCGCGGGTCATGGATCCTTTAGAATGTTTGTCTGGATAAGAGCTGCTCTAGGTAATGTGCAATGAGGGCAGAGAAGGAATTGGCCCACTATGATCCCAATGTTATTAATAGGGAATAAAGATAAATATATAGGAAGGTCAGTGATCCCAATGTTATTAATAGGGAATAAAGATAAATATATAGGAAGGTCAGTGATCCCAATGTTATTAATAGGGAATAAAGATAAATATATAGGAAGGTCAGTGATCCCAATGTTATTAATAGGGAATAAAGATAAATATATAGGAAGGTCAGTGATCCCAATGTTATTAATAGGGAATAAAGATAAATATATAGGAAGGTCAGTGATCCCAATGTTATTAATAGGGAATAAAGATAAATATATAGGAAGGTCAGTGATCCCAATGTTATTAATAGGGAATAAAGATAAATATATAGGAAGGTCAGTGATCCCAATGTTATTAATAGGGAATAAAGATAAATATATAGGAAGGTCAGTGATCCCAATGTTATTAATAGGGAATAAAGATAAATATATAGGAAGGTCAGTGATCCCAATGTTATTAATAGGGAATAAAGATAAATATATAGGAAGGTCAGTGATCCCAATGTTATTAATAGGGAATAAAGATAAATATATAGGAAGGTCAGTGATCCCAATGTTATTAATAGGGAATAAAGATAAATATATAGGAAGGTCAGTGATCCCAATGTTATTAATAGGGAATAAAGATAAATATATAGGAAAGGTCAGTGATCCCAATGTTATTAATAGGGAATAAAGATAAATATATAGGAAGGTCAGTGATCCCAATGTTATTAATAGGGAATAAAGATAAATATATAGGAAGGTCAGTGATCCCAATGTTATTAATAGGGAATAAAGATAAATATATAGGAAGGTCAGTGATCCCAATGTTATTAATAGGGAATAAAGATAAATATATAGGAAGGTCAGTGATCCCAATGTTATTAATAGGGAATAAAGATAAATATATAGGAAGGTCAGTGATCCCAATGTTATTAATAGGGAATAAAGATAAATATATAGGAAGGTCAGTGATCCCAATGTTATTAATAGGGAATAAAGAGAAATCTATAGGAAGGTGAGTTGGTTCAGCTTTATATCACTAGTGGTGGAATATACATGGGAGAAGTGTAGTGTTATAGTGAGACTGTGCAGTGAAATACATGGTCTGACTCCAGTCTTCTGTGGCACATATTGTACTGCATTTCCCAGCATGCCCTGTGGCTACTCAATGTTACAATAAGGTGTAACTGGTCCCATGTACAGATTACTGTATAAAGTAGGAGTCCCACCAAGTCCCTGTCTCATCCCACTCCTATACATAAAGGGCTTTTATTGAGCTATGGGCCAAAAGCCCAACTGGGTCACATGTTCTTTATGGTGACTCCCTCTGTAGAAATAATTATGTTCGCCGTCCAAAAAATATTTCTACCTGAATATCTCCACTTTTCTCATGGGAAAACGAGTGATGAATTCCAGTCAAACGCAGTGGGTTGCTGCAAAAACACTGCTTTTATTTAACACCACATGTTTCGAGCTGTGCTCTTTATCAAGTGTCAACTTTTCTATTGGTCTTGGTTTTTTTTATAGTTTTTAAATTATTTTCTTCTGTCGTCAAATGGGGGTCACTGACCCCATCTAAAAACAAATGCTCTGTAAGGCTACAAATGTCTTGTTATTGTTAACTATTATCACTCCTCTTTCTATTTAGTCCTCTCCTATTCATATTCCAGACTCTTACTCAAATCAACGCGTGGTTGCTAGGGGAATTTGGTACATGGCAACCAGACTGCTGAAATTGCAAACTGGAGAGCTGCTGAATAAAAAGCTAAAAATAACAAAAATGATCTCAGAATATCCCTCTGTACATCATACTAACTTAATTTAAAGGTGATCAACCCCTTTAACTACATGGGAGATTTTGATCAAATTAATTCCGATTTTTCATCTTGTCGGATAAAGACGCGGCAGCATTTTCAGCAGTCTGGTTGCCATGCACCAAATTACCCTAGCAACCATGATGGCAAATCTTCCATGTAGTTTACGCATCAGCCCCATTATATTTTGAGCCATGTGACTACATGGGATGCAATAAAGAAAGAAATATGATGTTATTGCATTCACAGAAAACCCATTGTTTCACCTCTTTCTATATATGAACTAATGTGGGACTATTGTTCAGACTTTCCACTTTATTTCCACTGTCATTTTTTTAAAAAAACGTCAACATGATGTTGAAACGGATCGCTACGGAACTCTGAACATTACAAATGTGTGGGTGAGCCTTGGGGTTCAGCATTCCCATAAACTTGTGTCGTTAGGGTGAGATATGGAAAGCCGAGATCCACAAGGGCCTTTCACAGCTGACACAGCACAGGGTAAAGTCGCCCCATAGATGTTGAGATTAATAAAAGATCAGATCCTCATCGTGAGACCACGATCTTCTCAGAACGATCGTACGAATTTACTATCAACTAAAAAGACCAATTTGTCAGTAAAACAAAGGGGAGCTGCTTGTCCTCCAGACATTGATCCATTGTACTGGGACCCACAGACATTAACCTGACCATCAATTTCCTCACAGATGTCGACCGAAAAACCGTAAGATGTACGATCGTTCCAATCCCACTAACCGCTAATTTCGAAGGATTGGTTGGACTTCGGTCGTTGGGCAAGAAGAATGGTCACGTCTACGGGGAGCTTTAGACAATAAACTATGGTCATACTCTAAGATCAGTAGAACAAGGAGCCCATATCAAATCTACCTGATTAGCTTTCAAATGAGAAGAAGCAAGAAAGGAACACTCCCATGGGATAATACTTGTCACCATAAAAGAATCCAATCCAATATGCTACTAAATCAGCTGGATCAGCTCACTTATATCAATTCATTGGCCAGAAATCAGAAAACTTGACATTGAAAACAAATGTAATGAATGGGCAGTAATTGTGACATCCCAGTGTTAGTATATAGCTGTATACACTGTAGTACAGGAAGATTCGGCTATACATGACATATAGTAGCATCTTGATACATTGAGTGCAGAATTACAGTGGAGGAGACCTACATGGTCATTTGGAGGATAAAGATTTGTGAAGTTGAAATTGTGGATGGTTGGATCACTCATGGAATAGACATCTCCTGCTTAATCTTTGGCTATTCATCATCAAGTAATGGGATTTTACCTCTCCAGCAGTGGCGTAACTAGAGTTTGTGGGGCCCCCCTGCAGAGGGACTTTCAGGGGCCCCCCGATAAAGAGTGTAGGTGCAGGGTCAGATTGGGTGCAACATATTAAGATCAGCTGTGCAGGCAATAGCCGTACGTATTCTGGATAATAACAGTGGTACTTGTACAACCATTACTGTTGGATAACTCTACTGGTGTTCTTCTGCTCTCCTGCAAGGCCACGTGGACTTCCAATTTTTTATTTTGCTAATAAAAAACGTCAACGCCTACTTGCGACAAATTTAGAGCGGTGATTTTTTTTTCCGCACGTTGCCTAGCGGTTTGCTGTAATGCACGTCTATGGGAGACTTCTGCGATACTCGCTGCTCCTGTGTCTGGTCCACATAGTCCCCGTGGGCACCACTAGTTTCTCTCGCTCTGGGGAGTAGAGTGGTTCTCTGTCCCCAATGGCAGCTCTG
Source organism: Xenopus laevis (assembly GCF_017654675.1). Classification (NCBI taxonomy): domain Eukaryota; kingdom Metazoa; phylum Chordata; class Amphibia; order Anura; family Pipidae; genus Xenopus; species Xenopus laevis. The sequence goes on from NC_054385.1 coordinate 134,838,171, forward strand.
CGTAGCCATGACTAAGCACCCTGAAGGGTGTGAAACGCGTAGGGGGGATGGAGATGAAGCTATAATTTTAATTTTTCTACCAATAAATTTATTTTTTTAACTGAATATCTCTGGTCTTGTGGATCCGTTTGAGTGCCGGTCAGCCCTGCTTCTTTATCTTCAGCTCTGTGTCCCTCTCAATTAGACATTGGGCGCTCTGTGTGCCTCTCAATTAGACATTGGGCGCTCTGTGTCCCTCTCAATTAGACATTGGGCGCTCTGTGTCCCTCTCAATTAGACATTGGGCGCTCTGTGTGCCTCTCAATTAGACATTGGGCGCTCTGTGTGCCTCTCAATTAGACATTGGGCGCTCTGTGTCCCTCTCAATTAGACATTGGGCGCTCTGTGTCCCTCTCAATTAGACATTGGGCACTCTGTGTCCCTCTCAATTAGACATTGGGCGCTCTGTGTCCCTCTCAATTAGACATTGGGCGCTCTGTGTCCCTCTCAATTAGACATTGGGCGCTCTGTGTCCCTCTCAATTAGACATTGGGCGCTCTGTGTGCCTCTCAATTAGACATTGGGCGCTCTGTGTGCCTCTCAATTAGACATTGGGCGCTCTGTGTCCCTCTCAATTAGACATTGGGCGCTCTGTGTCCCTCTCAATTAGACATTGGGCGCTCTGTGTCCCTCTCAATTAGACATTGGGCGCTCTGTGTCCCTCTCAATTAGACATTGGGCGCTCTGTGTCCTCTCAATTAGACATTGGGCGCTCTGTGTCCCTCTCAATTAGACATTGGGCGCTCTGTGTGCCTCTCAATTAGACATTGGGCGCTCTGTGTGCCTCTCAATTAGACATTGGGCGCTCTGTGTCCCTCTCAATTAGACATTGGCGCTCTGTGTGCCCTCTCAATTAGACATTGGGGCGCTCTGTGTCCCTCTCAATTAGACATTGGGCGCTCTGTGTCCCTCTCAATTAGACATTGGGCGCTCTGTGTCCCTCTCAATTAGACATTGGGCGCTCTGTGTCCCTCTCAATTAGACATTGGGCGCTCTGTGTGCCTCTCAATTAGACATTGGGCGCTCTGTGTCCCTCTCAATTAGACATTGGGCGCTCTGTGTGCCCTCTCAATTAGACATTGGGCGCTCTGTGTGCCTCTCAATTAGACATTGGGCGCTCTGTGTCCCTCTCAATTAGACATTGGGCGCTCTGTGTGCCTCTCAATTAGACATTGGGCGCTCTGTGTCCCTCTCAATTAGACATTGGGCGCTCTGTGTGCCTCTCAATTAGACATTGGGCGCTCTGTGTGCCTCTCAATTAGACATTGGGCGCTCTGTGTCCCTCTCAATTAGACATTGGGCGCTCTGTGTGCCGTCTCAATTAGACATTGGGCGCTCTGTGTGCCTCTCAATTAGACATTGGGCGCTCTGTGTCCTCTCAATTAGACATTGGGCGCTCTGTGTGCCTCTCAATTAGACATTGGGCGCTCTGTGTCCCTCTCAATTAGACATTGGGCGCTCTGTGTGCCTCTCAATTAGACATTGGGCGCTCTGTGTCCCTCTCAATTAGACATTGGGCGCTCTGTGTCCCTCTCAATTAGACATTGGGCGCTCTGTGTCCCTCTCAATTAGACATTGGGCGCTCTGTGTCCCTCTCAATTAGACATTGGGCGCTCTGTGTCCCTCTCAATTAGACATTGGGCGCTCTGTGCCTCTCAATTAACATTGGGCGCTCGTGTCCCTCTCAATTAGACATGGGCGCTCTGTGTCCCTCTCAATTAGACATTGGGCGCTCTGTGTCCCTCTCAATTAGACATTGGGCGCTCTGTGTCCCTCTCAATAGACATTGGCGCTCTGTGTCCCTCTCAATTAGACATTGGGCGCTCTGTGTCCCTCTCAATTAACATTGGGCGCTCTGTGTCCCTCTCAATTAACATTGGGCGCTTCTGTGTCCCTACTCAATTAACATTGGGCGCTCGTGTCGCCTCTCAATTAGACATTGGGCGCTCTGTTGTGCCTCTCAATTAGACATTGGGGCCGGGCCCTCTGTGTGCCTCCTATTAGACAATTTGGGCCGCTGCTGTGTCCCTCTCATTAACATTGGGCGCTCTGTGTGCCTCTCAATTAGACAATTGGGCGCTCTGTGTGCCTCCTCTATTAGACATTGGGCGCTCTCGTGTGCCCTCTCAAATTAGATATTGGGCGCTCTGTGTCCTCTCAATTAGACATTGGGCGCTCTGTGTGCCTCTCAATTAGACATTGGGCGCTCTGTGTCCTCTCAATTAGACATTGGCGTCTGTGTCCCTCTCAATTAGACATTGGGGCGCTCCTGTGTCCCCTCTCAATTAGACATTGGGCGCTCTGTGTCCTCTCAATTAACATTGGGTCGCTCTGTGTCCCTCTCAATTAGACATTGGGCGCTCTGTGTGCCTCTCAATTCAGACATTGGGCGCTCTGTGTGCCTCTCTATTAGACATTTGGGCGCTCTGTGTCCCTCTCAATTAGACATTGGGCGCTCTGTGTGCCTCTCAATTAGACAATTGGGCGCTCTGTGTGCCTCTCAATTAGACATTGGGCGCTCTGTGCTGCCTCTCAATTAGACATTGGGCGCTCTGTGTGCCTCTCAATTAGACATTGGGCGCTCTGTGTCCCTCTCAATTAGACATTGGGCGCTCTGTGTGCCTCTCAATTAGACATTGGGCGCTCTGTGTGCCTCTCAATTAGACATTGGGCGCTCTGTGTGCCTCTCAATTAGACATTGGGCGCTCTGTGTCCCTCTCAATTAGACATTGGGCGCTCTGTTGCCTCTCAATTAGACATTGGGCGCTCTGTGTCCCTCTCAATTAGACATTGGGCGCTCTGTGTCCCTCTGAATTAGACATGGGCGCTCTGTGTGCCTCTCAATTAGACATGGGCGCTCTGTGTCCCTCTCAATTAGACATTGGGCGCTCTGTGTCCCTCTGAATTAGACATTGGGCGCTCTGTGTGCCTCTCAATTAGACATTGGGCGCTCTGTGTCCCTCTCAATTAGACATTGGGCGCTCTGTGTCCCTCTCAATTAGACATTGGGCGCTCTGTGTGCCTCTCAATTAGACATTGGGCGCTCTGTGTGCCTCTCAATTAGACATTGGGCGCTCTGTGTGCCTCTCAATTAGACATTGGGTGCTCTGTGTCCCTCTCAATTAGACATTGGGCGCTCTGTGTGCCTCTCAATTAGACATTGGGCGCTCTGTGTGCCTCTCAATTAGACATTGGGCGCTCTGTGTCCCTCTCAATTAGACATTGGGCGCTCTGTGTGCCTCTGGGGTCTATTGAGTCCTATGTGTGATATATGAACAATACTTTCTTCATTTGGAAGGGTTCACAACAACAGCTTAACCTGTTTTTGATTTACCTAAATTCGGTCTATCATACTATAAAATTTACATTGTAAAATCAGTCCACACATATACATTTTTTGGATGTAAACATATCCCTAAACAAAGGTACATTTTACACCACCCTATATACCAAGCCCACTGATCGAAACACTTTACTACGACCTACGAGTTTTCATGCCCCTTATCTATTTAGAGGGTTACCCAAAAGCCAGATGATGAGGGTGAGAAGGATAACTAGTACTGACGAATTGTTCAAAACAGGAGTCTGAGAAAATGATTGAGAAGTTCAGGGATAGAGGATACAAACAGGAGGAGGTAGGTATAATGCCAAGAGACGTTTTATTACAAAGGACACTGTTCAAAGAATACCATTTGTGTCTACTTATGACACCAATTCAAAGTTTATTAAAAAAAAAAAATATTAAAATATTGGGGCATTTTGGAGAAAGACCCTAAGACGTCCAGCATCTTCTCTTCACCTCCGATCTTCTCCTACAAAAGGGGAAAAAATATTGAAGATCTGATTAAACAAAATAGGAAAAACACAACATCTACTAAAGCACTGCGTATCTTGACAGCGCTATATAAATAAATGATGATGATGATGATGATCTACAAAAATCCCTACAGGTACCCACCCTTGTCATAACTGTGGTCATTGTAATGGTATAATCAAAGGGGATAAGGTGATGCACCCGCTTAAAGGAACACCATACAGTATTAAAGGTTTCCACACTTGTAACTCTAAAGGGGTTATATATTGTATTAAATGCCCGTGCGGTATGGCGTACGTGGGTCAAACACAGCGTACCATCAAAGTTCGTTTGAACGAACATAAATCTGTTATAAGAAATTTCCAACCAGACATTGAGGAGAAAACAGATAAAAAGAAAAACCAGGAAACCACTTTAGCCCAACATTTCTATGAATATAAACATAGGGTGTCACAGATCCGTTGGCAGATTCTGGAAAGAGTGAGTGTGAAACAGGGACAGGACCTTAAAGGAGAAGGAAAGGCTAAAAGTAAGTGAGTTTATCAGAAAGGTCTATATAAATACACCAGTAACCCCTCAAAGTAATGCTGCTCTGAGTCCTCTGTCAAACAGCACATTTCTTTCCTTCTATTGTGTACTCATGGGCTTCTGTATCAGACTAACTGTTTTCAGCTTAAACCTCCAGGGCTAGGGCTTGAGCATGCTCAGTTTGCTCCTCTCTCCTTCCCTGCTGTAATCTGAGCCCAGAGCTATGAGTGAGCAGGGAGAGACACAGGCAGGAAGTGATGTCACACCAAGCTAATATGGCAGCTGCTATCCTAAACAAACAGAGAGCTTCTAGACCTGTTACTCAGGTATGATAAAACATTCTGCAGAATAAATATAGCATTCTAGCTAGCACTATTGTGGCTAATCTGTTGGCAATAAAATGTCTTGGAGCTTTCCTTCTCCTTTACACAAAAATGACTACAGCGTAAAAGCTTTTGGATATGGACTCTGCAGACACAGTCCCCTAGAGGCTTGAATGAAGAATTCAATTTAACATGTTTTTTGTCATTTATATTTTTTATATTCTTACTGCTGGTTGAATGAACCATTCTCTTTATTTTTCAGATATTAATTAAAAAAAAAAAAAGTCGAATAGGCATCCAGGGTGAGGTAAAAAAAATCTTGTTCCCATTAATAGGGATAGTTAAGCACTATATTGTATAGTTGGTTGAAATTGATACCTTTATCTCCTCAATTTTGTATACTGTTTCTAATATAATGATTTGCAGACTTTTTTGCTACATCACTAACAAGTGGACTTTCACCTGGAGAGAACTGTTTGAAACATTTTTTGAAACATTTTGTAACAATTGGAGACACACGGGACCATTTTTTTCATGCAGGGGGTGGGTCTACTTACCTATTTAATGTGCATGCACGTATTCTTTGTATCACCTGACGAAGGGCGAACACCCTCCAAAACGTTGTTTGACGCAATAAACTCACCAGGGGTAGGACCCCAGTTTAATTCACTCCATGTGCCAGCCCAGTGCCGGGCCAAGGTATTTTGGCACCCTAGGCAAGGGCTTAAATCAGTGACCCCCCCACCCGGCCCTGCATTATCATTTTCCACCTTCTGCCAGCAGCCATTAAGTTGCCCCATGTATCTGTGCCAGCGCCTGTCATATTACCCCCATTTGTACCTGTGCCAATGGCAGTCAATCACTCAGATTACCCCCAAGCCCCCAATCTGTAAGTGTGCCAGCATAAGACAAAACATCCATCATGGTATTACCCCCAGTCTGTAATTATGCCAGCAGCAACCCAAAAAAAATCCATCATATTGCCCGTAATTTGTATCTGTGCCAGCAAAGGACCAAAAATCCACCATATTGCCCCAAACATCTGTGTACCTGTGCCAGCAGCTATAATATTACCCCCATTTGTACGACTGCCATCAGCAGCCAATCCCTCATATTGTGCCAGCAGCAGCCAGAAATTCCACAATATTTCTCCCAAATATGTACTTGTGCCAGCAGGAGCCAAAAATCCACCATATTGCCCACAAAAATGTAGCTGTGCCAGCAGCAGCCAAGAGGGAGGTGGGAAGTGCCCACAGTACAAATCATGGGAAAGAGGGGCTTGGACTAGGTGAATTAAAAAACTATTAAAGGCCAATCAAACCAGGGTTTAAAAAAAAGAAAACAAAATCCCCCTAAAAGTGCACCCCCCATCATGATTGCGCCCTAGGCGGCCGCCTACTCTGCCGACCCCTAGTTCCGGCCCTGTGCCAGCCTCTTGCTTCTTCACATTGGACCATTGGGAGTGCCGTCTCCCTTAGGCTTTGAGCGGTATTTGTTGAAGGGCCTGAGTGTGCGCGTGATTTCTCTGCACAAGGTGGCAGTTGAGAAAGGAAATAATGCATGAGACACTCAGGCTGGCAGCTGAGAGAGGAATCAGAGAGTGACACACTGAGGCTTGAAGCCAACAGAGGAATCAGGTTGGCAGTTGAGAGAGGACTCAGTACGTGACACATTCAGTAGCAGCTGAGAGGGGAATCTGAGCGACAGACTGGGAGGCTACAATTATTATGAGACAATATTGGGGGAACCAATGTGATCTGTTGCTGCAGCCAGATCTGTGCATGTGAGTGTAAAGGCTGATAGACTTGGCAAGCACTGACCTGACCAATCAATATGTGGCCTGTCTGAATTTTGGGCAAGAAGTACTTGGGTGTATTGTCCTCACCTGCCAGATGTCACAGGGGAACGGCTCTGGTATTGTGTGTTGTGCTTCCCTAGAATAATAATAACAATAGACTGGCAATGTGACTCTGTGTGGTTTATATGTTTATGTACATACAGGGGAGCAGCTCCTGCACAAAGCACTTGCATTCTCAAATAAAACCGTTAAATAAAAACATTCATAAATATTAAAAGACAACTGGAAGGAACAATGAAAATATCAATTAAATGAGAAAAAAGGTAGAAATGCTAAAATCAGCCGGGGCAGAACTGGAGGTGCATTTTTAAATCTAGTGTTTGGGGCACATCCCCCCCCTTGTGGTGCATTAAGGTCCCTCCCCCCATGGTGGTCGAATAGAGCACTTTCTGTACAGCCGGGCGGGGATCATTTTGAGAGTGTCCATCCACCACCATTGTCTCCTTCTGAGCACTCTCCATGTTGTGGACTCCCACCAGTTAACGGTAATCCAGGATCTTGAAGTTCTGCAGTCTGCTTAATAAGGGAGCAAAATGGGCTGAACTTTCTATGGCTGAATAACTTCCCACAGATTTTATAGGCCCCAAGTCCACCTACGACTACAGAAACGAGACCCTCTAAGGTAAAGCTCAAAACCATACCCAATTACCCTAAACCCCAATCTACATCGGACCTCACCAGACCGTCCCTCTGGATTGTCTTGCAAAGAGCGCTGTGTATATCGGGGTCCAGGTAGAGACCATCAGGCAAGTCCTGCAAAAAGTCCAGGTCCTTGAGGAGCTCTTCTCCTGTTCTTTGCGGGAAGAACATTGATTGTACATGGACCCCTTGAGGTTGTACTTGAGATTTTATGGAGTGGGGCAACAGATTGTTCATCACCACTATCTGGATGTTCTTGCCCCTGGCCTGGACACAGTACAAGCCATAGACTTTGGGCAGCAGAGTTCTAGGGTTCTGATTAAGGTTCTAAAATGAGAAAAGGAAACGGAAGAGTTGTAGAGAAACCTGTAGGGACACAAATAAATATCTGTACTTTTATATATATATAGGTATTCACCATGTAGTAATCAGGCAGCAGCTTCTGAAGGAACTCTGCCTCCTTGTGTTGGACCATCTTCATAATGAACTTATCTCCAGACACAAAGAACACAGAACCACTGGCCCTGGGTTGGACAATTCAATGACAGGCTCGTTGCACAGGGAATACTGGGAATGTAAGAGGATGAAATGTTAACCCTTGCTGTGACATTCTACTGCAGCTCATAGGAGCAGGGACCCACTTCCCACAATTAATTGTATAACACATTCCTTCAGTGTTGAGGATTCTCCTTAAATTCACAGGCCTCCTGAAAAATTCAATATGTCGATACATACCAGATAGTCATCGTGTCTAATTCCAAAAAGCTCCCTGAAATAGCGGAAGGCAACAGGGGCGTAGGTCTTGAATCGGAAGTCATTATAATGATGAGCAGGAGTCAGATTGCTGCCCTCACTGTGGGAAAGAGACCAGTGACTGTTACTGTTTGCTCTCCCTGAGGGACTCATCATGCTCAAGCTCTCCCTGAGGGATGACAACATCATCTGTACACTGGAACACACTTATCCTCTCCCTGAGGAACCTCATCTTCCTCACCCTCTCCCTGAGGGACCTGCTCTTCCTCACCCTCTCCCTGAGGGACCTGCTCTTCCTCACCCTCTCCCTGAGGGACCTGCTCTTCCTCACCCTCTCCCTGAGGAACCTCATCTTCCTCACCCTCTCTCTGAGGGACCTGCTCATCCTCACGGTCTCCCTGAGGGACACCATCTTGCTCATGCTCTCCCTGAGGAACCTACTCGTCCTCACACCGAGAAACCTGCTCATCCTCACCCTATCCCTGAGGGACATGCTCTTCCTTACACACTCTCAGAAGGACACCATCATCCTTACACTCTCTTCCAGGGCTACTTTCACCCTCTCTTTGGGAAAGACATGTCTGTCCAGTAGCCATAGAGGGAGGGTTTAAACCATTAAGAGATGACAGTAACGTACCAAGGGAAAAAGATACTCTTCACCACATAGAAGTCCTGCATGAGGACATCTCTCTCAGGCTTGGTGCTTAGACTGCCCACTGTGTGAGTGATGCCAAGTTGGATGGCACCTTTCAAAGCAGATGATGTGGTCTGTAATAAAGACATTTAAACGATACATACGTTTTTTTTCCATTTTCAGCGAAGCAATTTGTTAGTGTATAATGAAACTTCTGGTGTTCCCTAAACCTGTCACTCCAAGGCCTCACCTTTTTTGTATGTGGTCTCACTACTCAATGCTTTTTCCAGACACCTCAGTCTCGGGGTTCTCTATAAAGCACCTACTTGGTGACTGGGAGAAGCTGTGTAAAGTCTCCCTAGAAGCCTAAAATCACTAGCACCCAGATGTGGGTCAAAAGCATTCGCTTGCACTATTGCAGTAGCCAAAAATGGCTCATAGCCAACAACTGTGTATCTTCTAATGATACGTGTTAGGTCAGAGATTGTCCAACCTGTGGCCTTCACAACTATGAATGGTTAGTCATATTTACTGAAGCAGGAGGAGATTAAGTTCTACCATAGCCAGGGGACACATGGCGGCCATTCCTGGTCATGTTTGGAGGGGTGGAAAGGCGACAGACTTCATGGAACTATGGAATATTTACAGCATGCCACAAAGGAAGGTGTGTGTGAGATTTATAGTGTGCCACAAAGGAAGGGCAGGATTCTCACCTCAGCTGGCTGAGGTTGCTTCAGAGTGGTGGTTCCTTTAGGCAGGGTCTCCCATTATACCACTAGAATGTAAACTCCTTGGGAAAGGATCTTTCATTATACTACTAGACCAGGGGTGCCCAGACTTTGTTACCCTGGGATCTACTCGCGACACCTCGCCCTCATCAGGAGTTTTACCTTGATAGGGGGTGAAAGGGGGGTCTGCAGAGTAGCCCTCTGTGCTCAGCCCTACTCTCCCTCCCTTCTGCTCTTCTCCTCTCTTCTCCCTCCCTGCTGCTCATCTCTTCTTCCTCCCTCTTGCTCTTCTCTTCCTCCCTGCTGCTCCTCTCTTCTCCCTTCCTCCCTCCCTGCTGCTCCTCTTTTCCCTCTCACTGCTGCTCGTCTCTTCCTCCCTCCCTGCTGCTCATCTGTTCTCCCTTCCTCCCTCCCGTGTCTCCTCCCTCCATGCTGCTTGTCTCCTCTCCCCTCCCTCCGTGCTGCTCATCTCCTTCCCCTGTTCATGTTGTTCATCTCCTCACCCGGGATCCCTTAGTGCTGCTCTTCTCTCCGCCCTCCCTTCTCTTCAGCCCAGCCTGCTCGCTGTGCCTCGCTCACTCCTGTGCTGGTCCTAGGGTTACCACCCGGCCGGTATTTTACCAGCCTAGCCGGTAAAACACCTGACAAGGCCGGGGCTGGTATTACAAATTTGCCGGCAATGCAGTTGCCGGTAATTTGTAATATCCTTTAAAAAAAGCCCTCGGCCTGCCCCCATTTGCGCAGAATTTACCTTTTTTGTAGGTTTCTTCTCATCGCTGTGATGTTGCCCCGCCCCTTTTGTGGGGCGCTATATAGCCCCGCCCCTTTTTGCATCATGGTCCGCCTCCTTTTTGTACCCGCCCCCCACCGGCCGGTTATTTTTTTCATTAAAGGTGGCAACCCTAGCTGGTCCCCAGATCTCAGTGTACCAGGAACACCACGGGGGATCTACTGTGATCGACGTCCTGGGCACCAGGGCCGTTTTAAGGCCTTGTTGGGCCCTGCGCAAAGAGCCAATCAGTGGGTCCCATAAACCTTGCACACCAACATTTTTTGTGAAACTACGCCCACTTTTTGGCCATGCCCTCCAATTTTCACACCGATTTAACAAAACATAATTCAGCCATGCCAATATTATATGGATAATAATCAGAATATTAAACACAGATCTGACAGTATACTACATTTAATACAAAAATCAGCATATTAACCCTAGCTGTTCCAGTATAATCACTGTAGAAATGGCCAATGAGCACTTGATTTATCCCAGACAAGTAGGGTGAGTAAAACACTGGCCAATGAACAGAAAGTGTCAGTCACATGGTCTGTACTTGTAATTGTCAATAGGGCGGAGCCAAGAGAAGCGACTCTGAGAAAAGAGAAATGTGATTAAAGTGGTGAAACTGTGGGAGTGAATCTCCCTGTTCATTAAAGGGCTTGTTTGCCTTTCATATAACTGTCAGTTTGATATAGAGAGGGATATTCTGAGACAATTTGCTTTTAATGATATAGCTTTTTATTCAGCAGCTCTCCAGTTTGTAATCCTAACAGCTGTCTGGTTGCTAAGGTCCAAATGCCCCTACCAACCAGGTCGTGGTTTCATTGAGAAACTGGAGTATGAGAAGGAGAAACCTAAATAGAAGATTAGTAATAAATACCAATAACAACGAACTTTAGTCTCTTAAAATACAGCCCATAGTACAATAGTTTATGGACTAACTGGGGGCTACTCTGTGACCCCCATTTAAAAGCCAGGTCAGAAGAACTGAAGGATAAATACAGGGGCGATTGTATTGTAATGTAGAATCCCAGTAGGATAAATACAGGGGCAGTTCCAGGTATAAAGAGATCAGCTGTTATAATTCAGAAAGAGTCCAGGAGTTACAGCTGAAACAGTGAGGGGCTGATTCACTAAGGGACGAATATCGAGGGTTAATTAACCCTCGATATTCGACTAGGAACTAAAATCATTCGACTTCGAATATCGAAGTTGAAGGATTTAGCGCAGATAGTTCGATCGAACGATCGAAGGATAATACCTTCGAATTGAACGATTCGAAGGATTTAAATCCAACGATCGAAGGAATATCCTTCGACCAAAAAAAGTTAGCCAAACCTATGGGGACCTTCCCCATAGACTAACATTGAGTTCGGTAGCTTTTAGATGGTGAACTAGGGGGTCGAAGTTTTTTCTTAAAGAGACAGTACTTCGACAGTCGAATAGTCGAACGATTTTTACTTCGAATCCTTCGATAGTCGTAGTCGAAGGTCGAAGTAGCCCATTCGATGGTCGAACTAGCCCAAAAAAAACTTCGAAATTCGAATCCTTCACTCGAAGTTAGTGAATCAGCCCCTTAATAAGAGTAAAGTTGCCCATAGATGTTGAGATTGTTAAAAGATCCAATTGTCATCGTCGATTATGTGGGAACCATCGTAGGAATTGTCCATCACCCCCCCCCCTAATACTTAACGGGGTTGATATCTTGAGGAGACTCACGCTGGAGGGGTGCCCCATATATACTTGGTGACTTCGGCACATGTGAGACCTGGGGACATTTTAGTATTACGCTTTGGCCACAACCAATTGAACATCAATATCGGATGGTCTGGGACTGTTTACTTCTCTCAATTGATTGAAATTGTGGCATAAGATTGGAGCGCTACGATTGGTCAGATAGGCCACTTCCACATTACAGCATATTAACCACTATTCATGCTGTGATACACTTAGAGAATATCACAAGGGATCCCTTTGTACATGCAGCGCTGCTTAGTTTGGTTTTAATTGGTTTTAACCTGTCACATGGCGTAGTGTTGAATAATAAATATTGCCTTTTACATATTTGAAGTATTTATTTACAATTGAGCAGTTGGGGGTCACATGGGCAGGGAGTTATAGTCCCATTTGTTGTGTATATATGTTAAATTGTTGGAGGACACCCCAGCCCATCTGCCCCCACATATATTAGTATTATTGCATTTTGGTGCCCACACTGCACTTATAGCTTGTTGGTGTTGTTCATTGTCTCCTGTGGGAAACCTTCTATTTCACATGAGTCTGATCTGCAGCAACAATGTTCTGTCTGTCCACTAACAAACGAAACCAGTGTGGGGATGTCTGTCCTGCCTCCTCACTTCTGCCACCCCACTTCTTGCCTCTCCTCTGCGCTAAGTAGTGAGTGAGTGAGTGTGTGAGTGAGTGCATGAGTGAGTGAGTGTGTGAGTGAGTGTGTGAGTGAGTGCATGAGTGAGTGCATGAGTGAGTGTGTGAGTGAGTGCATGAGTGAGTGCATGAGTGAGTGAGTGTGTGAGTGTGTGAGTGCATGAGTGAGTGCATGAGTGAGTGAGTGTGTGAGTGAGTGCATGAGTGAGTGCATGAGTGAGTGAGTGTGTGAGTGAGTGTGTGAGTGAGTGCATGAGTGAGTGAGTGTGTGAGTGAGTGTGTGAGTGCATGAGTGAGTGCATGAGTGAGTGAGTGTGTGAGTGAGTGTGTGAGTGAGTGAGTGCATGAGTGAGTGAGTGTGTGAGTGAGTGTGTGAGTGCATGAGTGAGTGCATGAGTGAGTGAGTGTATGAGTGAGTGCATGAGTGAGTGCATGAGTGAGTGTGTGAGTGAGTGCATGAGTGAGTGCATGAGTGAGTGTGTGAGTGAGTGCATGAGTGAGTGCATGAGTGAGTGTGTGAGTGAGTGCATGAGTGAGTGCATGAGTGAGTGAGTGTGTGAGTGAGTGTGTGAGTGCGTGAGTGAGTGCATGAGTGAGTGAGTGAGTGTGTGAGTGAGTGTGGAGCGACTGAGCTGAACACAATCACAAAATGGTGCCGGTAGGTCCCATGAGAACCGCCTCTCTGCACCTCAGCCAATCAGGAACAATGGGGGTGGGCCCAGGGCTGTGTGTACAAAGACGCCTCACAGATACTCACTCTCCGCCCGTCACTGCTCTGGGCTGGGGCAGCAGTAATATTTCGGCGGTTTTTCAGTCCAAACCCGCAGCACCTATATAAACTAGCCCAAAACTAGCCATTGTGGGTTTGGACTTCGAAAACCTGCCGCTACTATTCAAAAACAGCCCATTTTGGCGGGAAACCTGGCAACCCTGCGGCTCCGCCCCTACCTGTCAAAAAATATCCTAATGTGACAGAAAGAAATTGCTGGATTAAACAATTGCAGCAGCACGGCCGTTGTTGCACGAATAAAACGTTTTTTCAAACATCAGAGTGCTGCTGCAATTGTTTAATCCACGTGTAGAGAACCTGTGCAGAGAGGAGTTCAGCGTGGACCCGAGGCTTCAAACAGTGAGTTGTGTGAGTGTGGCACTTTACTTTTGACTAGAAAGAAATTTCTGGGCACCCGTGACATACGCCATGTTGTACCCGGCCGAGCTCAGAATACAGACGCCTTGTTCTTTGTCTCACCTGAGGAGGCTACAGTTGTCTCTACTCACAATCTGTCCAGGAAGAAACAACTGATGGGAAGTTGTATTAAAGTTGTATTTTACACCCAAGCTCATTTCCCACACCAAACACCACAGCCGTTGTTGATACAATTGCACAGTGTGGGATTAGACAAAGTTTGGGAGACAAAAGCTACCACGTCTGTGCTGTGACAGAATACCCTCAGCTATGATTCAGCCACGGCTTCTCACCCAGGAACATCGCCACGGCGTGGGCGCCCAACGCAGGACCTTACTATAAGCTACTAGTAGGGACAAGAGGAATCATGTGACATCATTCAGCCAGTTACAGGCTGGAATTAGATTTAGCTCCAAACTCAGCCACACCCTCTCTCCCAATGATGCATAGGGGTGTCCAGCCAATCAGATAGCTCTCCAGCCTGTAACTGGGCTAACTGATGTCACATGATTCCTCTTGTCCCTACACAGTTATTGGGTAGCTTATAGTAAGGCATTGGGGTCAGGGAGTTGTCAGTCAGGAACTACACAGGCTCACAGGGAGTTGTCAGTCAGGGAAGTACACAGGGTCCCAGGGAGTTGTCAGTCAGGGAACTACACAGGGCCCCAGGGAGTTGTCAGTCACAGGGTCCCAGGGAGTTGTCAGTCAGGGAACTACACAGGGTCCCAGGGAGTTGTCAGTCACAGGGTCCCAGGGAGTTGTCAGTCACAGGGTCCCAGGTGGTTGTCAGTCAGGGAATTACACAGGGTCCCAGGGAGTTGTCAGTCAGGGAACTACACAGGGTCCCAGGGAGTTGTCAGTCACAGTGTCCCAGGGAGTTGTGAGTCAGGGAAGTACACAGGGTCCCAGGGAGTTGTCAGTCAGGGAAGTACACAGGGTCCCAGGGAGTTGTCAGTCAGGGAAGTACACAGGGTCCCAGGGAGTTGTGAGTCAGGGAAGTACACAGGGTCCCAGGGAGTTGTGAGTCAGGGAAGTACACAGGGTCCCAGGGAGTTGTGAGTCAGGGAAGTACACAGGGTCCCAGGGAGTTGTCAGTCAGGGAAGTACACAGGGTCCCAGGGAGTTGTGAGTCAGGGAAGTACACAGGGTCCCAGGGAGTTGTGAGTCAGGGAAGTACACAGGGTCCCAGGGAGTTGTGAGTCAGGGAAGTACACAGGGTCCCAGGGAGTTGTGAGTCAGGGAAGTACACAGGGTCCCAGGGAGTTGTGAGTCAGGGAAGTACACAGGGTCCCAGGGAGTTGTGAGTCAGGGAAGTACACAGGGTTTCAGGGTCACCCAGTGAGTGGGGAGGTAGTTACAAAAGGTGCATTGGATGAGAGCTGTGTGCAGAGGTTGCTGGGAGTTGTAGTACGGGGGGAGAGGAACATGTTGGTGCTTCTCTCTTGGGCTCAGGAGGGAAAGTTTAGGGGCAGTGAGTGACAGGGAGTGATGTCCAGGCCAGTTATTACACTAATCACATGACACACAGACATGTCACCTGTTTCACTAGTCTCGGCCCCCGGGTCACACACTCAGGGGTCGGCCACTTGCAGGCTGCTCATTCCTGTGCGATGATTTGCTGCCTCTCTACCTGTAGGATCTGATTGAGAAGATCTGGCACAAACCCAGCAGCTCATTGGCTGTGGCCCCAGTGACCCTACAGGTTAGAGGTGAGACTTCTCCAGGAATGATGGGGGGCCGCACTTAGTTCAGACTCCCGGACACCAGGCTGTCAGTCTGCAGCAGCGATTGTTACCCCTCTTACCCCCATCACCCCACACTACTTACCTTTGTTGCCCCGGGGGGACATTAGTAGCCCAGAGAGTAAACATGCCCCCTGCACTGGGAGAAGCCAAAATACCTCTGTTACTATAGTAACTCTCCTTGTCTCATACATAGACTGTCCCCCCAATTACACTGACCCCCCAGCACTAAATGACACAGTGTCAGTGAGAATAATAATCAGTTGAGCGAGTGAAGTTGGTTGGTTGGGGGGTGTATGTGGGAGGAGTCACTTTATATTCCGTGTGTTTCTGTCCATTCATTTCAAGCCAGCCATGAGGCCGTTGCTATGGGGTTGCTAAGCCCTGTGTGGGTGGAGCTGATGTTAATGACACAAATAACCAGGGCCCACAAGCCCCTCCCCCTGATTATATGGGCCCTGAGAGGGGGGGGAGGGGCTATATGTTTGAGTGGCTCATGGGACAGATACAAATTGGAGATGGGGAATGAGATAGTTTGGGGGCACAATGTGGGGGGCTCCATGCATTCTGTCCAATGGCAGCACATCAGTGTTATAGTGGGGTCCAGTATAGGAAGGCTGGTTTATTTTGCAGAAGAGGTGGTGATCCTAATGTAGCGCTGGAGTAAATGGAGCGCACCTTACTCTATTATGAGCTCCACTCCTCCCAATATATCCGCTCCAGATGAGACCTTAAAGGGGTTGTTCACCTTTCAATTAACTATTGATGTAGAAAGTGACATTCGGTTTTCATTTTTTATTATTTGTGGTTTTCCTAGGTAAAAAAAAAAAACCTAGGTTTTTCCATATGGTATTCCTAGGTCTGTACACTTAGTCCCTACTTCTGGGCAATTAGTACCCGGGATGTTAATCCCACTCACAATCCTCGGAGGAGCCTCAAACTGCTCAGCTAAATATCCTGACTGTCTGTCACTCCTAGAGTGACCTATGAAGGTGAGTAGCCTATTCTTACTAGACCTGACCTGTCTAGGTTCCACTCAAGCTCTGCCTCCTGTTCAGGTTAGAGCCAGCACAAGATGGACACTGAAAGCATGGCTTCAGTCTTTTATACTCTAGGACAATGCCATCTGCTGGTCACTGTGAGAATAGCTGTGGGCATAGCATAAAGCAGGAATAGGAAACAGTTCCCCCTCTCAACTGTATTTTAGGACCCAGTTAGGTGTCTATAACACTAGGGGACTGGCTCCTAAATAATACTGGGGAGCTAATGTACCAGTCCCTACACTAGTGAGGAGCCTGAGCTGGGGAAGGTGTTGTGAAAGCTCATATCACCAGAACACTTGTCCTAGCAGCCATGTTGGGCCTCAGGCGGCTTTGTTTTAATGCCACAACCAACATGGCAGCCTACTCATGCCTTCTCTGCCCATTGTGACCTAAAAGGGGGTCAATATGATGGCAGGGGCAGCCACTCAATCCCTGGCCCATCACTAGCCCAACACTAGCCACTGTCCAGGCTTTGGGAGACACAAGCTGAAGGCCCTGTAGTGCTGAGAGGCGCCAGTGGGAGGTTCCATGGGCACAATGTCCGCTGCTTTATTGCTGTGCCGTCTGTTCCTCGGCCCTGGCTGGCCTCTACTGAGGTGATTATTATCAGCTATGAATCACTCAGTCTAAGGAATATTATTATGTAGGGACCAGACCCTGCCCTGAGCCCCCAAATATCATTATATCCCCAATATTCAATATTATCCCTGCCCTGAACCCCCAGTGTCATTATATCTGCAATATTCAATATTATCCCTGCCCTGAACCCCCAAATATCATTATATCCCCAATATTCAATATTATCCCTGCCCTGAACCCCCAAATATCATTATATCCCCAATATTCAATATTATCCCTGCCCTGAGCCCCCAGTGTCATTATATCCCCAATAGAGACTGACAGAGAGGCATGACATAGACTAGAGACTGACAGAGAGACTGACATAGAGACTGGCAGAGAGACTGACATAGAGACTGACATAGAGACTGACAGAGAGACTGACAGAGAGACTGGCAGAGAGACTGACATAGAGACTGACAGAGAGACTGGCAGAGAGACTGGCAGAGAGACTGACAGAGAGACTGACATAGAGACTGACATAGAGACTGGCAGAGAGACTGACAGAGAGACTGTCAGAGAGACTGACATAGAGACTGACAGAGAGACTGACATAGAGACTGGCAGAGAGACTGACATAGAGACTGACATAGAGACTGACAGAGAGACTGACATAGAGACTGACAGAGAGACTGACAGAGAGACTGACATAGAGACTGGCAGAGAGACTGACATAGAGACTGACAGAGAAACTGGCAGAGAGACTGGCAGAGAGACTGGCAGAGAGACTGACATAGAGACTGACAGAGAGACTGACAGAGAGACTGGCAGAGAGACTGACATAGAGACTGACATAGAGACTGGTAGAGAGACTGGCAGAGAGACTGACATAGAGACTGACATAGAGACTGGCAGAGAGACTGACAGAGAGACTGACAGAGAGACTGGCAGAGAGACTGGCAGAGAGACTGGCAGAGAGACTGACAGAGAGACTGACATAGAGACTGGCAGAGAGACTGACAGAGACTGACAGAGAGACTGACAGAGAGACTGGTATAGAGACTGACATAGAGACTGGCAGAGAGACTGACATAGAGACTGGCAGAGAGACTGACATAGAGACTGACATAGAGACTGGCAGAGAGACTGACATAGAGACTGACAGAGACTGACATAGAGACTGACAGACTGACAGAGAGACTGACAGAGAGACTGACAGAGAGACTGACAGAGAGACTGACATAGAGACTGACAGAGAGACTGGCAGAGAGACTGACATAGAGACTGACAGAGAGACTGACAGAGAGACTGACAGAGAGACTGACAGAGAGACTGGCAGAGAGACTGACATAGAGACTGACAGAGACTGACATAGAGACTGACAGACTGACAGAGAGACTGACAGAGAGACTGACAGAGAGACTGACAGAGAGACTGACATAGAGACTGACAGAGAGACTGGCAGAGAGACTGACATAGAGACTGACAGAGAGACTGACAGAGAGACTGACAGAGAGACTGACAGAGAGACTGGCAGAGAGACTGACATAGAGACTGACATAGAGACTGACAGAGACTGACATAGAGACTGACAGACTGACAGAGAGACTGGCAGAGAGACTGACAGAGGAGGACTATGTGCTGAGGTGTGTGAGCCTGGCAGTAATATTGACATTATAGACCGGAGAGAGGCCAAGAAGTGACATCTTGAATAAGAGACATAATAGTATAAAGATTTGGATTCATTAAAATGATTTTAATTCCAGTTATTCCTGGTACCTTGGAGTTTGAATAGAGACAATTTAGTCAGTGACTGGTCGTGAGATCTGGGGAGATGGGGAGATGATAGTGGAATTGATCGCTGTGATCGACACTTCTGGGGTGTTCTGGGTGTTGTTGGGGGAAAGGGAGAGGTCTAATTTGTGACATCCAATATTCAGATTAAGGGTCACCAGCTGAATGTTTCCCTATTACCCACTCACTAAGACTGGGGGGCACATGACAGGGTAACAAGCTCCCTGCGCTCTCAGAAGGACATTCCCAAATTCTAGAGGTCACCTTTCTGCTGGAGATATGAGGGTGTATGTGAGGATACAGACAGTCACTAGAGGGAGCTACTGGCCAAGGCTTGCAGTCTCTCACTAACTGCCGTCTCTTCCTCATGATCAGGTACCAGCAGGAGAGGATGTTATCCAGGCACCAGCTCTGATGAGACAGATCCTCTCCCGTCTGTGTCTCTGCCACCATTCCTGCTCTGTCTCTTCCTTCTACTGGGCCTTCTATTCCCCCTCCACCCATCCCTCTCTTGCCTTCCTCCCTTGTATGTCTCTCCCTCCCCCTCTCACTAGAATCCTCCTCCCTCTCTGTCTCCTCACCTGGGTGTGTGCTCTCAGCTCCTGGTATTGGATGTCATGGATAGAATGAGCGGATCCAGTGATGGGGAGGATGCATGGCAGAGCCACACTCTGAGGAAGACCATGGGGACCCAGGCAAGAAGATCACATGGAAACAGCCTCAGCTCCTGAGCAACATGGAGCCAAGACATGGAGATAACTTGCCCAGTAGCCACCTGATGTTACATGGAGATGGTGACATGGGCAGGGAACAAGTACCCTCTCTATCCACGGCACAGTGCACAGTGGCAACAAGCCAACAGCCTTCTCTTACTAGTCCCAGGCACAAACCTCCATCACTTGGATCCACTACAGCCCCCCCTGACTCAGGCCAGCAGCCTATGCCTACAGTGAAAGCTAACCAGAACCCTCTTGTTATGAGACCCATTCAGCACCATCCTGATGAGCCATGGGGCCCTACAGTGAGATCCATTCAGAACCCTTCAGGTTCAGACCAACAGCATTCTTCTTCAGCAAGATCCCTTCAGAACTCTCCTGCCCTAGACCAACAACATTCTTCTTCAGAGAGATCCATTCAGAACCCTCCAGATTCAGACCAACAACATTCTTCTTCAGAGAGATCCATTCAGAACCCTGCTTCAGAGCCACAGCATGCTTCTTCAGTGAGATCTGTTCAGAACTCTCCTGCTGTGGGACCTAATCAGCACCCTCATTCCTCTGCACTCCACAAGAACAACTCAGCCAGTGAGAAGATCCTTCCTGAATTAGGGGACACTGCTCAGCAAGCCATGGCCCCAGGACCTCCTCAGCATGGAGCATGTAGGCAACCTCTAAACGTGGGAGACAACCAGCCTCTCACCTATAGAAGCAGCCAGCTTGCTGCCCCTGTACCTACTCAGCATTTTACTCAAAGACTCAGCCAGCCTGCTGCCCCCAGGGTTAGACAATCATTAGCCCTAGCAATTAATCAGCCTTATATCCAGCCACATGGCAATTTACCCCTCAAAGGAGCAAAGCAGCTTCCAGCCCCTGCCCCAGAACTAAATCCGGTTCCCTCCTCTGAGAATATCCAGGTTTCTGCTCCTGCCCCTCAGAATAGCAAATCTCTGGCTTTAGGACCTACCCAATCTTTTGCCTTACATCAGAGTCAGCCACCAGCCTATGGAATTAACCAACATGTTGCACCCAGATCTATTGGATACAACCAGCCTTTAACCCAAGGATACAACCAGTCTCCTGCCCAAGTATCTGGGCAGACTAATGTCCAAGGACTCAGTAAATCTGCCCAGGGACTTGACAAATCTCCTGTCCAAGAACCTAGTCAGCCTTCTTTCAAAGGACTCAGTCAGTCCCCTGCCCTGTTACCCAGTCACCCTTCTGCCCAAGGACTTAACCAGTCTTCTCCCCAAGGACTCAGCCAGCCTCCTTCCCAAGTACCAAGTCATTCACCTGTCCAAGTACCCACACAGTCTTTTGTTCCAGTACCCAACCAGTCTCCTACCCAAGTACCCAACCAGTCTCCTACCCAAGTACTCACCCAGTCTCCTACCCAAGTACCCAACCAGTCTCCTACCCAAGTGCCTAGCCAGTCTCCTGCCCAAGTATCCATTCAGTTTTCTACCCAAGGACTCAACCAACCTCCTGTCCACATCCCCAGAAAGTCTTCTGCCCAAGGACTTAACCAAAATTCTGCCCCTTTATCCAGCCTACCTTCCGTCCAAATACCCCGCCGACCCTATGCCTCTGTTTATGGACTCAACCAGCCTTCTACACAGTTATACTGCCATCCTTCTGCCCATGTTCCCAGTCAGTCCCATGTTGAAGGCTCCACTCCGTTTTGTGCTCAAGGACCTAGTCAGTCTTCTGCTCAGGCGTTGATCCAGTCTCCTGTGCAAGTGCTCAACCAGCCTCCTGGTCAAGGTCTGAACCAGTATCCTCCTCAAGGACCAATCAATTGTGGTTTGGAAGACCACAGTCAATTTCCTATCCAAGGTGCCAGCCAGTCAACTTCCTCATGTGTTATCAAGTCTCCTGCTCAAGTAGCCAATCAGCCCACTATCCATGACCACAGACAGTCTCCTGCTCAAGTGCCCAGTCAAGCTCCTGCTCAAGTGCCCAGTCAATCTCCTACTCAAGTGCCCAGTCAATCTCCTGTAGTGCCCAGCCAGTCTTCTACTCTAGTACCCAGTCAGTCTGCTGCTAAAGGCCTCAGACAATCTCCTTCTCAAGGTTCCTGCCATTTTCCTACCCAAGGATTCAACCAATCTCCTGCCCAGGAACCAAGTCAGTCTCCTGCTCAAGTACCCAGCCAAACAGAGGCACAGGAATTGAGTTCCCTTATTCCAAAATTAGAGGGTTCCGAACAGACTGTCAACGAGGACCCAGGAAATTTCATGCAGCGCCAGTTTGGGGCCCTCCTGCAGCCAGCAGTCAACAAGTTCTCCTTGCGAATGTTTGGAAGCCATAAGGCCGTAGAGATTGAACAGCAAAGAGTTAAATCGGCCGGATCTTGGATTATTCACCCTTACAGCGACTTCAGGTCAGTGATCAGAAGCAGCAGGAAAATGGGGGCAAATGTAGCCTGGGTGTGGGGGAGGGGGATACATGAACTGCAGTGTAACTGCAACTGGGATGATCAGGTGACTGTTATGGCCCTTTAACTGCCACGGTCAGCTGACTAACTGGTCATGTGATTGTAACTGACATGTTAACTGTATATCCCTAATGAGCTGCAACTGGCTGTATACACTTAGGGGCCCATTTACTTAGCTCGAGTGAAGGAATGGAATAAAAAAAAACTTCGAATTTAGAAAGTTTTTTTTGGCTACTTCGACCATCGAATGGGCTACTTCGACCTTCAACTATTACGACTTCAAATCGAACTATTCAAACTAAAATTCGTTCGACTATTCGACCATTCAATAGTCGAAGTACTGTCTCTTTAAAAAAAAACTTCGACCCCCTAGTTCGCCAACCTAAAACCTACCAAAGTCAATGTTAGCCTATGGGGAAGGTCCTCATAGGTTTTGCAGTCTTTTTTGGGTCGATGAAAAATTGTTCGATCAATGGATTAAAATCCTTCAAATTGAACGATTGGAAGGATTTAATCGTTCGACCATTCAATCAAACGAATTGCGGTAAATCCTTCGACTTCGATATTCGGATTTAACTTCGACAGTCGAATATCGAGGGTTAATTAACCCTTGATATTTGACCATAAGTAAATTTGCCCCCTAATATTGTATTCCCCCCCCCCCATAAATAATGCTTGGTCCCCACATACAAAACCCTCATATCATATATAATGATGCTCACAACTTCTACCATACTATACAGGGAATATATATATATAACTTAATAGGAATAATGTACCCCCTACTGTAAATGATAAGGATATTAGAAGTCACTGAGGGGTTGTTCTGTGACCATATAAAGACACAAGGCTGCAGGCTGAGTTATACAGGGAACTCTGAGTATCACTCATGTATTATAAGGGATAATGTACCCCCTACTGTAAATGATAAGGATATTAGAAGTCACTGAGGGGTTGTTCTGTGACCATATAAAGGCACAAGGCTGCAGGCTGAGTTATACAGGGAACTCTGAGTATCACTCATGTATTATAAGGGATAATGTACCCCCTACTGTAAATGATAAGGATATTAGAAGTCACTGAGGGGTTGTTCTGTGACCATATAAAGGCACAAGGTTGCAGGCTGAGTTATACAGGGAACTCTGAGTATCACTCATGTATTATAAGGGATAATGTACCCCCTACTGTAAATGATAAGGATATTAGAAGTCACTGAGGGGTTGTTCTGTGACCATATAAAGGCACAAGGCTGCAGGCTGAGTTATACAGGGAACTCTGAGTATCACTCATGTATTATAAGGGATAATGTACCCCCTACTGTAAATGATAAGGATATTAGAAGTCACTGAGGGGTTGTTCTGTGACCATATAAAGACACAAGGCTGCAGGCTGAGTTATACAGGGAACTCTGAGTATCACTCATGTATTATAAGGGATAATGTACCCCCTACTGTAAATGATAAGGATATTATAAGTCACTGAGGGGTTGTTCTGTGACCATATAAAGGCACAAGGCTGCAGGCTGAGTTATACAGGGCCTGCCAATATTAAATATATATATCTATAGTTTTATGTAGATTTCTGTTTGGATCAGGAAGCCAGCAGTACACTACAGAAATCATCATACATATGAAAATATAAATCCCACAAAGTTATGAAATTTGGGAAAGAATCTAAAATGGGTAAATATGTCCTTCCTCTCCCAAATATCAGACTGCAGAGCTTTGCTAAAATGAACAATGACATTTGTGGACATTGCAGGGAATCTTGCACTTTACAGCATCTTGCTTTATGGTTAGGCATAAAATGTTGGGCAGAGACAGGGCCCAGAGGCATTTGGCAGGGAGTGAATGTTGTAATATCTCTGTACAGCTCCAAGGATTATGTGGGTGTTATATTAAGTGTTATCGATTATGTGGGTGCAATATAAAGATCTGGGGATTATGTGGGTGCAATATAAAGATCTGGGGATTATGTGGGTGCAATATAAAGATCTGGGGATTATGTGGGTGCAATATAAAGATCTGGAGATTATGTAGGTACAATTTCAAAATCTGTGGATTATGTGGGTGCAATATAAAGATTTGGGGATTATGTAGGTGCAATATACAGATTTGGGGATTATGTAGGTGCAATATAAAGATCTGGAGATTATGTAGGTACAATTTCAAGATCTGGGGATTATGTGGGTGCAATATAAAGATTTGGGGATTATGTAGGTGCAATATAAAGATTTGGGGATTATGTGGGTGCAATATAAATATTTGGAGATTATGTAGGTGCAATATAAAGATCTGGGGATTATGTAGGTGCAATATAAAGATTTGGGGATTATATAGGTGCAATATAAAGATCTGGGGATTATGTGGGTGCAATATTAAGATTTGGGGATTATATAGGTGCAATATAAAGATCTGGGGATTATGTGGGTGCAATATAAAGATTTGGGGATTATGTAGGTGCAATATAAAGATCTGGGGATTATGTGGGTGCAATATAAAGATTTGGAGATTATGTGGGTGCAATATAAAGATCTGGAGATTATGTAGCTACAATTTCAAGATCTGGGGATTATGTGGGTGCAATATAAAGATTTGGGGATTATGTAGGTGCAATATACAGATTTGGGGATTATGTAGGTGCAATATAAAGATCTGGGGATTATGTGGGTGCAATATAAAGATTTGGAGATTATGTGGGTGCAATATAAAGATTTGGGGATAATGTAGGTGCAATATAAAGATCTGGGGATTATGTGGGTGCAATATAAAGATCTGGGGATTATGTGGGTGCAATATAAAGATTTGGGGATTATATAGGTGCAATATAAAGATCTGGGGATTATGTGGGTGCAATATAAAGATTTGGGGATTATGTAGGTGCAATATAAAGATTTGGGGATTATGTAGGTGCAATATAAAGATCTGGGGATTATGTGGGTGCAATATAAAGATTTGGGGATTATATAGGTGCAATATAAAGATCTGGGGATTATGTGGGTGCAATATAAAGATTTGGGGATTATGTAGGTGCAATATAAAGATCTGGGGATTATGTGGGTGCAATATAAAGATTTGGAGATTATGTAGGTGCAATATAAAGATTTGGGGATTATTTAGGTGCAATATAAATATTTTGAGATTATGTAGGTACAATTTAAAGATCTGGGGATTATGAAGGTGCAATATAAAGATTTGGGGATTATGTAGGTGCAATATACAGATTTGGAGATTATGTAGGTGCAATATAAAGATCTGGGGATTATGTGGGTGCAATATAAAGATTTGGAGATTATGTGGGTGCAATATAAAGATTTGGGGATTATTTAGGTGCAATATAAAGATCTGGGGATTATTTAGGTGCAATATAAATATTTTGAGATTATGTAGGTGCAATATAAAGATCTGGAGATTATGTGGGTGCAATATAAATATTTTGAGATTATGTAGGTGCAATATAAAGATCTGGGGATTATGTAGGTGCAATATAAAGATTTGGAGATTATTTAGGTGCAATATAAATATTTTGAGATTATGTAGGTGCAATATAAAGATCTGGGGATTATGTAGGTGCAATATAAAGATTTGGAGATTATGTAGGTGCAATATAAAGATTTGGAGATTATGTAGGTGCAATATAAAGATCTGGGGATTATTTAGGTGCAATATAAAGATCTGGGGATTATTGAGGTGCAATATAAAATTTGGAGATTATGTGGGTGCAATATAAAATTTGGGGATTATGTAGGTGCAATATAAAGATCTGGGGATTATTGAGGTGCAATATAAAATTTGGGGATTATGTGGGCTGCCATAATTCTCTAACAGGAACCAGACCCCCCATGTTTCATTGACTTTACTCAGACTTTAAAAGCCGGCGTTCCAACATGAACTCACCACTCATTCAATTGTCTTATTTTCTGCTCCAAAAATGTCACTTTCTTGGGAAACTGGGACATGTAGTAGCCTTAGGGTTGTCCTTGTGTGTGTCAGTGTGTATATCTGTGTGTGTGTGTGTGTCAGTATATCTGTGTCAGTATATCTGTGTGTGTGTCAGTATATCTATATGTTTGTGTGTGTGTATATATCTGTGTGTGTGTGTCAGTATATCTGTGTGTGTGTGTGTCAGTATATCTGTGTGTGTGTGTGTGTTTCCAGGACAGAGGAAACAGAAATATTAAAGGGGAACTAAATGCTGTTGTGCAACCACACTTACACTAGCACAATGCATAGTTGCATATTTATTCAAGGATTACAGCATTCCCAGAGCTGTAGTTCAGCAACATCAAGGGGTGTATTTTTAAAGCAATGTCGTTCAATAAAACACCTCCTCACCCCTTTCTAGGGTCATTGAGACCATTAATATGCGAAAGAACCCTCCAATGAGAATCCCAGCTTATCAGTATATATCTACTGTATTAGTAAACAGGTGGAGTTAAAAGGGTTAAAGCCAAATTTGCTATCACAGACCACCTAAACATCAGCCCCCCCCCCCGATATCTGATTCCATTGGACTAAAAGGACACAATAACCTCCAATGTCAAGATGGCTGCCATAGTGCTGCTGAGCCCCCTTATGGGAAGGTCTCTTACCCTTCACTCATGGAGGAAGAGATACAAGTGATAGCCCTTTACTACAGCAACATTGCCCCAGAGAGATGAGACACAGAGCAGCAATGGTGCAGAGAGGCAACTCATCCTCCATGGAAACTCTTCATTATGGTCATTAGTCTTGTTCCACCTGGAATCTCTGACTCTCGTCCCTAGAGATGGAGAAACTTCAGCAATAAAATGCCCAGGGGACGGCACCACTCACATCCCACCTGCCATGTGCGAGAAGGGAGGTTCCTGGGAGATACTCAAACCCTATGGGACTCCGTCTTTTTAGAAGTGAGCAGCGACGTTATATGATAAGAGAATTAAGGCTGGAGAACACCGTTCCACATCAACAACTGCTTGGCCTTGGAACATTGGAATTCCACTTTCTATTAGACACTGGAATAACCTAGCATCTCTATCACCTATGCACGGGGGACACAGATAGAGTGAGACTGCACATAGCCCCCCAAAGCAGAACTCGTAGGTAGGTAGGTGGGTGAGTGTGGGATAATAGAGTTAGTAGGACATATTACTGACAGCAGGACAAGTTAGACACAGTATGAAAAGATGCAGACAGTATGAAGGGAGTAAGAAATTGTGAATGGAGACAACAGATGGAGACAACAGGACAAGATGGAGACAGAAGGACAAGATGGAGACAACAGGACAAGGTGGAGACAGAAGGACAAGATGGAGACAGTAGAGCAAGATGGAGAAAGTAGTATAAGATGCAGATAGTAGGACAAGATGGAGACAGTAGGGCAAGATGGAGATAGTAGGACAAGATGCAGACAATAGGACGAGATGAAGACAGTAGGACGAGATGTAGACAGTAGGGCAAGAGGGAGACAGTAGGGCAAGATGGATACAGTAGGACAAGATGGAGACAGTAGGGCAAGATGGAGACAGTAGAACAGATGAAGACAGTAGGACGAGATGGAGACAGTAGGGCAAGATGGAGACAGTAGGACGAGATGAAGACAGTAGGACAAGATGGAGACAGTAGGGCAAGATGGGGATGGTAGAACAAGATGGAGACAGTAGGGCAAGATGGAGACGGTAGAACAGATGAAGACAGTAGGACGAGATGTAGACAGTAGAACAGATGAAGACAGTAGGGGCAAGATGGGGATGGTAGAACAAGATGGAGACAGTAGGACAGTGTTAAAGGAGCAGGACTAGATGGCGATAGTTGGACAAGATGGAGATAATATGAGGGGAGAAGGACGGTATGTATAAAATAGGACAGTATAAAAGGTGACAGACAAGATGGAGATAGTAGGGTAATATGAAGGGAGTAGGGCAAGAACGAGACAAAACAACAATATGAAGGGAGAAGGACACCATATATAAAGTATGACAATATAAACAGTGTAAGACAAGACGAAGACAGTAGGGAAATATGAAAGGTGTTTGACAAGATGGAGACAATAGGACAATATGAAAAGAATAGGACAATTTCTCCCTTCAACAGGTAAATGTGAGTGTGTTGCTTGGAAACATTAAAGACACATTTTATCCCCCTGTTCAGTTCTGACCAAGCCCCTGCTAAGCCCCTAAACAAACTATCCTCCTTTCAGCCCCTCGCACCAGAAGTATATACCCCCTGCCCACAGACTGCACTGCTTGTATATTGTGCTTTTAATATATTTGGTCTTTGTCCTCTTCATGTGCTTCAGTTTCTCTTGCCCTTTACCCTCAGTTTAGGTGGTTCTCCATTTACTCTTTATTTCTTTATTCTCTCCATCTCTTCCATTTTCTCTCCCCTAATCTCCCTTTGTTCATCAATATTTTCAGGCATAAGGTCCTTTTCATCTTCATCTCGTTTTCTTTCATTCCTTGTCTCCCTGAAGGTTCTACTGGGACCTGATTATGCTTCTCCTCATGGGCGCCAACTTGATTATCCTTCCTGTTGGAATCACTTTTTTCAAGGATGAGAACACCCCTCCATGGATTGTGTTCAATGTCCTCTCAGACACTTTTTTCCTGGCTGACCTGGTGCTGAATTTCCGTACTGGGATAGTTGTGGAGGACAACACTGAGATTATTCTGGACCCTCATACCATCAAGATGAAGTATCTCAAGAGTTGGTTTCTGGTGGATTTTGTGTCCTCTATCCCAGTGGATTATATCTTTCTTATAGTGGATTTGGAGACACGTGTAGACTCAGAGGTATACAAGACAGCGCGGGCCCTACGGATTGTGAGGTTCACCAAGATTCTTAGCCTCCTCAGACTTTTGCGTCTTTCCCGGCTGATTCGCTATATCCACCAGTGGGAGGAGGTGAGTCCTGTTTCTCAGATTAGCACATAGCTCTAGGTGCATTACACTAAGCTGCCATGTGTAGGTCTTTTGAGCAGAACAAGGATACCCCATTTCTTAGAAAAGATAAGTTCAGAAGTTATTGCATGGTAGAGCCAAGACAACGTTCTGTCATTTTCCAATTCCATGTGCCCATTGGGGTTCATCAAGGGAACATTTCATTTGCTCTTGGCATACGAAACAGTTTAGTAGATCACATACTAATAGAGAGAAAAGAATGGCCAGGCTCCTGGGCAGGGTCATTCCCCCTTTATAGTCGTTTCATACAAGGTGGGACATTGGGTTCTGTGGCATCTTCAGCATTAAGACAGGCTGTAATTCCATGAGGTTGTCTTCCCGTCTGATTGGTCAGATCTTCCACATGACGTATGACCTTGCCAGCGCGGTGGTGCGAATATTTAACCTTATCGGAATGATGTTATTGCTGTGCCACTGGGACGGCTGTTTGCAATTCCTGGTGCCAATGCTGCAAGACTTCCCAGAGGATTGTTGGGTCTCCATCAACCAAATGGCGGTAAGTTCTAAGTTTCTTTGCCCCATAGTCCATCCTGTGTATTGCCCTGGGTGCCCCTTATTGATACCATCAGATATTCCATCTTATGGTGCTGGACAAAGGGCCATACTGTATATTAAGTAACCAATTTGGAAATCTGTTCTATGGTTTCATCTAAGGAAAATCTCTGCGTGGGGGTTGTTATTTGTTCTACCATGTCTCTCGATATATATAGTTATATATTTACTTGATATCTCTCTATATACATCCTTATTTTATATCTCTTTCTATGTCCTTAATTCTCTCCTTACACTGACTCTGCTGATTCCCAGGCCATGGGAGGGGCTCATTATCTCTCATTAAGGTGGCCATACACATGCAGATAGAAGCTGCTGACAGATCTTGGCTCAAATTACCATCAAGTCTGTTTTGTTCTGGATGATATTGGGTTTTTGCTTTAAGGGTTGTTCACCTTCCAAGCACTTTTTCCAGTTCAATGGAAATAGAGACTTTTTAGAATGTGTTAACTTTTTGGACAGATGTCGATTGGGCAGGTATAAAAATCCCATTGGATCGAGGACTGCATTGGTTCGTTGATGTGGTCCTCGATCCAAAAACCCGTAGCTCCCACATTGCTCTCTATAATCCGGCTACCTATAACTCTTCCTAATAACCCTCCCTATAACTCCTCCTACTGCTCTCTATAACACACCTACCTCTAACTCCTCCTACTGCTCTCTATAACCCACCTACCTATAACTCCACCTACTGCTCTCTATAACCCACCTACCTCTAACTCCTCCTACTGCTCTCTATAACCCACCTACCTACTGCTCTCTATAACCCACCTACCTGTAACTCCTCCTACTGCTCTCTATAACCCACCTACCTATAACTCCACCTACTGCTTTGTATAACCCACCTACCTATAACTCCTCCTACTGCTCTCTATAACCCACCTACCTATAACTCCACCTACTGCTTTGTATAACCCACCTACCTATAACTCCTTTGTATAGCTCCACCTACTGCTCTGTAAAACTGACAGACATAGAACTCATACTGCTTCACCATATAGCACCTGTAAAGCCGACCTATAACTCCTCCTGTTTCTCACCAGAGCCCCTCCTACTTCTCTGTATATAGAACTTACCTATAAGCCCTATTACTTTGATAAGAGTTGCTTCAGTTGAACTGTATATCCTGTATAACTCCTCATATTTCTCCATGTAACTCCTCCGTAAGAGAGAGAATAAGAATGATTTAGAATATGTGATAGTTCTGGTACTTACAGACTCACCAGATAATTGACTACATGAATTTTTCAGAGCTCAGCGGTGCAAAGGTTTGTCCCATTTCATGTCAGCTGTAGGTATGGTGACTTGTTCTTCACTCAGCATGCGTGTATGGAGCCGCCCGCAGTTGCACATGGAGACTTGGGGATGGGCCGGTCACATGTCCAGCCATGTACTGTAGCCCAATTCTCCGTAGGGATTCCTGGTTGATGAGTCCATGAATGAGCATGCCAATAGCAGGGGCAAACTTGCTGCATGCCTTGTTGGAGTAAACAGCCAACTGCATGTGTGTGTCAAAATCTCTTCTGCATGCAACATGTGCAGGAACATTCCTTCTGTATGTAGCATGTACACTAATGCTCTTACAGTGTGCGCCATGTGCAGGAACTTACTGCATGCAGCATGTGCAGGGACACTTACCCTTATGCACCATTTGCAGGAACATAACCTTATTCATCATGTGCAGGGACACTTACCCTTATACACCATATGCAGGAACACTTAACCTTATGCACCACTTGCGGGGAAACTACTTACTGTATGTTATGCACATTTGATGATTTACAAATTGCTAAATTGCAGCAGTGCAGTTAGTCCCAGCAACCAATCAGATTGTTGCTTTCATTTGCTAACTTGTAATAGACAAATTGCTGATTGGTTGCTATTGGCAACTGTTCTGGTGCAATTTTGCACATATGTTAATAAATGAGCCCTTGTTGTATCTGTAGAATGGCTGCTGGACAAATGGCAACCAGAAGTCCTATGCATAGAAGCTTGCCCAATGCCACCAGGGAACTGAACCAAGAATGTGCTGGGGAGCATCACGGTGCAACTTGTACACTTCCCACCACTTTGTTTTTCCATTCAGCTCCAAACCCTCTCATTTCCACTTGGTTTTTCATATATATGTATTTATTTGCCTGTGTGTGGAGGGGACAGGGTTAATAAGGGGAGAGTGGTTTGGGTCTGTTCCTTCTGCTTTACATCAGCTCCTATGTTTGTAAGGGCTGCTGCTGTTAGATGAAGAGTTAACTAGAGGACACATTGCAGAAGCTGTAGCACCAGGGTCCAATGGCCTTCCCACAATGCCCTGAGGTTTTCTTCCCACAATGCACCAAGGTGCTAAGATGCACACATTATGCAGAGAGAGGCTAATACTCCCATAGTGCACTGGGAGGTGGCAAGCAGGCTGCACATTGTACAGACATTATGGCACCAGTTTTCAGGGCATTTGCTCCAAGACTAGAAGGGACTTGGTGGGAGATATGGTTGAGATCATTAGAAGCCAGAGCCACAGGAAATGGAGTCACAGATACTGCAGGGTTTGCACAGACCCACAATGCATTTCTCTTACCGACAATGTCTCTCCCTCACCAGAACGAGTCCTGGGGAAAGCAATATTCTCATGCTATTTTCAAGGCCATGAGTCACATGCTTTGCATCGGTTATGGCCAACAAGCGCCTGAAGGAATGACCGATGTTTGGCTCACCATGCTTAGTATGATCATTGGGGCAACGTGCTATGCCATGTTTATTGGCCATGCCACGGCTCTCATACAGTCTCTGGATTCCTCTCGACGGCAATACCAGGAGAAGGTGAGCACTGTGGGGGTGAACGAAGATGGATCTGGCAATGCAGGTTCAATAGTGTCTTGGGAAGGAAGGAGACTCTCTGGTGTTGGAGGTAGTGATCTGCGGGTTGACCACCGGTTGGGCAAATTTAGGTTGAAATTTGGCCAACCATTGTGGGTTAGGGTTGGGTGCAAGTCAGACTGGGGAAGTTCACTCCTCCACTGTTCCTGAAAATTCCGTCTTGGAACCAGAGGGGAGCACAGAAGTAGCATAGAGAGTGACAAAATGCAGGTACAGTTTGGGTGCAGGTCCTACAATGTCAATACTTTAGGGGTTAGGGTCGGGTTA
This sequence comes from Xenopus laevis, assembly GCF_017654675.1. NCBI lineage: Eukaryota > Metazoa > Chordata > Amphibia > Anura > Pipidae > Xenopus > Xenopus laevis. The sequence continues at coordinate 134,870,753 of NC_054385.1, forward strand.
AAGTTTTGTGTGTTAGGGTCAGTTGCAGGTTGAGTTTTTCCTTACCCACATTTCGCTAGTTGGAGGGGTCAATATTAAATTAGGTGCAAAGAGAGAGGACAATGCCAGATCTAAACATGGAGACAAGGAACAATATCAGGTCAGTTTGAGGTGTTGTGGAGATGGGGGGGTCAGTGCCAGATCTGGGGGAGAGATGCCAGGTCTGGAGATGGGGGAAAGTCTCTATGTGGCAAGAGCAGCTTCTGGAACATAAGGAGAGAAGTGATTGTTCCATATTGTCTTTCCAGTACAAACAAGTGGAGCAGTACATGTCCTTCCATAAACTCCCCCCAGACACACGCCAGAGGATCCATGAGTATTATGAGCATCGCTACCAGGGGAAGATGTTTGATGAGGAGAACATCCTGGGGGAGCTGAGTGAGCCCCTGAAAGAGGTTAGATACAGTAGTTCTAAACATATAGAATACACATCAGCCATGAATATCCTTTTAAAAGGCACTTAGTGATGTCATCAGTTATCATCGGTGCTTAGTGATGTTGTTTCTGCCACATGACTCACTGAAACTTGTGTATTATATTAAATACAGCATCCCCCTATTGTAAAATATCGAGGATACTAAAAACAACTTGGAGTTCCATGATCTGAATAAAATCACTCGGCCTTCAGCCTCTCCATGGTCACGGGACTCCTCGTGGTTTATAAGATCGTTATATTTTACAGTAGAAGGCACTTTATTCACTATATATTGCCCAGTGAGTGCGGAGACCCCATCGCCATTGAGATCGATGGTACCTGAACTGAGTCTAAGCACTGTCTGGGTATATTCTTTCCGCAGGAGATTGTCAACTTCAACTGCCGGAACCTTGTTGCAAACATGCCACTCTTCGCCAACGCAGACCCAAATTTTGTGACGGCCATGTTAACCAAGTTGCGTTTCGAGGTCTTCCAACCTGGAGATTACATAATTCGTGAGGGCACTGTGGGTAAAAAGATGTATTTTATACAGCATGGAGTGGTCAGTATTCTCACCAGAGGCAGCAAGGAGACCAAACTATCTGACGGCTCCTACTTCGGAGGTGAGAACCCTAGAGAGAGGGTGCCAGTACAATAGAGCTGGATGAATACATATTGGGTCTAGGCTTCAGTGAACCCTTAAAGACCCTAGGGTGTAGCACCTTGGATTTGATTGGTGCACATCTTCATGGGTTACTACCGGGCACAGACAAATGAAAGTAGATACCTTGCACCAGTCATATCCAACCTGCCACGCCCATATTTGACATTTATGTGAAATTTCCAAAATCTACCATTTTCACCAATGTGCCATCTCTGTTCCAGAAATCTGCCTCCTTACCCGTGGGCGCCGGACAGCGAGCGTGAAAGCCGACACATATTGCCGTTTGTACTCTCTTTCTGTGGATAATTTTAATGAAGTCCTGGAAGAATATCCCATGATGAGGCGAGCTTTTGAAACAGTGGCCATGGATCGCCTGGACAGGATTGGTGGGTCTCTCTCTCCTTCACAACAATGAAATTCTTTCACTTACCTTTCCCATCATTCCTCGATTTGCCTGTTTCCCCTGCCATGAAGTCCTCATATGTACCTTCATGTCTACTCCCTATCTCTGCTGCCCTGATCTACCTTTAGTGATCCTATGGGTCCCTCTTTGGACTCTAACCCCTTCTTGCCCTATATGCTCCACCCTTCGCATCACCCTTTTCTCTTTGTTGCTCTTCCCTCCCAGGCAAGAAGAACTCCATCCTTTTACGTAAGAGGGCAGAGAACAGCACAGGATCTGTGAACAATGAGATAATTCAGCAGATTGTGAAGCACGATCGTGACATGGCTCACAATATCCAGGATATTCAGTCCTTGGTGGACCCTAACAAGACTCTCATCTGGGAGCCTCTTGTTCATGCTCCATTACAAACTGCAGCAGCCACCACCAACGTGGCCATTGCACTGACTCACCAGCAGAACCTTCAAGCCAATGTCTTTTTGCCACCATCGCTCTCAGAGACAGCCTACATGAGTCGCCAAGCCAGACGTTCTCAGCCAAGCCTACGAGGATCCCATCCCTCCTCTGTCAATTCTCCCTCGGGGGCCCAGCCTAACCTGCAAACCCCAGCTGGTGTTTCTCCATCTTCCCCTTCTGGAGTCCATAAACAGAGTGTTAATGGTCAGTGTCAGCAAATCCCTGTACGGCTGAGCAAATCACAGAGAGGGGAACCACAAACTGCAGCAAAGCCACCTGTTCTCCCATCTCAGGTGCAGTTATCTCGTTCACGTGGAACATCGGCATCCACCTCTGTCCTGCAGCAGGCGGTGGGACCCACAGGCTCCCCTGTAGTCCCAGGACAACGTTCTGGAAGGACTCTGCACTACAGCTTATCTCGAGCCAGTGGCTCTCATATTTCTCTGCTGATGCAGCAGGCAGCCAGTTCCCCTCAGCAGCTGGTCAAATACAGGAGCATACAGGGAATTCCTTTTGGAAGACTTTCACAAGATGTCCGACTTCTGTCAGCGTCTCAGCCTTCTCTGCCCAACAAGATCACACACCAGCAGGATGGTTCTATGCTCCAAATTGCAGCAGGGGCTGTCAGTAATGAATCCAGCCCCTCTGTATCTACAATGTTAGTCAGACCATCAATGTCATCACCCTCAGCTCACCCACAGCAGCCGCCTTCAGGGTCTCTGGTCTTTTCTGGGTGGTCAGTCAGTGGCTCGGTCACCCCACAGTCTCCTGTATCCACCCCAAGGCCGACTGGGCAATTACGCAAGGGATCTGTAGTGTTTAGCCCAGATGTGGAAGCGAGTAAACCAAAATTACCGTCTAATATGTAAGTAGAGCCCTGAACCAGGCAGGAAATAAAATCAGGTGTACCCCTGTATAGGAACCAACCCAAACATTCCCTAAACCAAAGCAGGAAATTTTACACACTGACATAACCAGAAGTGGTGTGTGGGTAGGGGTTTCATACTGGAAATGGTTAAGGAAATGGCATCATGGTGTCCGTACCAAGCAAACTCACTGGGTTTAGTTCTACAGGTTCAGAAGAGGACCTTATTATAGTTGAATGCCTATTGTGTTTTGATTATTCTGGAAGTGAAAAATTCAAATTTAAGAGTAACCAAAGATGGCAGAGGCCTAGAATACCTTCCAACCCAACCATGGTACAATGGGTCACTAGCTGGGAGGAAACTGGAGGCACAGAAGAACATGTGAGACCATTACTGAGGATAAATGAAAGAGGTATGCTGCTGGTGCAGTCAACTTGCAAGAACCATTAGATAGAGGAGGGACGGAGCTACTGAAAGTAATTTGTGCCAAGATTGGTCTTTTTATAAAACCCAAGTCCGGTGAAATGGAGGGAAAGTTCCCAACCATGTACCTGCACCCTCTCCTTTCCACCACCCATTGCTTGGTACAGCAGAGACATTTTTGTTATAGATGAACTATAAGTAATTTTCTGAAGACATTTTGTGCAATAATTACATAGGGATACAAAATGGGCAACAAGTAATGAAAACAGCCAGCCAACACAAGCCATGCTCTGAATTCCCTAACATTCTCTGCACGCAGTCCAAATCACTCTTGTGATGTCCTCCTGTAGCGTCTGTGTGCCCATTTCCAAAAAATGTCCTTCTGAACCTCAAACTCCTGTTCCTCCACATGTAGATGCTCCACCAGGAATCCTAGGTTAGTTTTATTTGCTCCCCAATACGGTTTCCTCTGCAAGTCTCCCCTTTAACTTTCAGCACCTCTTTTCCAACTTCAAATCAGCATACTGGATCCTTCATGACACCATTGTCTTGGGTCTCCCAACTCCTACCTGGCTTATTATAGATTGCCCTTCCTCCTTAGCTTGTAGAGTCTCCCTTTCACCATACATCCCTTATGTCTCCTTATTGCTTTCAACTTGAGCTTTCCTATCTGGAGAGTGGTTGGTTTTTCACGATTCCTTCAATTCTTACAATTGCAGGTGTCACCTTCCCTGGAGCCACACTCCATAAAAGAAAATCAGAATTTACTCCCAGACAAGTCAGTCCCTCCCCATTCTCTGCTATGATGGCAGCAGAAACATCTCCTTGAATTAAAGCCCTCTAAATGCCAAGCCTCTCTTCCCTACACACAGACCCAAGAGGCCATTCATGAGAATATGGAAGGTTTAGGGCAACGTATGGACTTCTGGATAATGAACGTTCATCGATGCAATGGTCCAAGCTAAGAAGCCATGTTGGGAGAAGGGGGCAAAGCCAAGATCTTAATGTAATCTGCACAGACGGGATCTCACCTTTGTAAGAACAGCTTCTACAGTGGTCATAGCCGTTACTATGGAAACACAAAGGCCCGCCCTCTCATTAAATGAATGCTACAATATTTATTAGTATTATTAGAAAGGGTGGATACAGGTCTAGTCTTTGAGTCTGACATTCCCAGAGTGACTCCCCAGGGCACTATTCTCTAAATGCAACATTATATATCACACAGGACTTATATACCCCCCCCCTGTGCACTGGTGTTTTATTATAGACCCCCACAGGCAAACTGATTATTACACAGCACAGAAACAACCTTTTATCACCAGTATCAAGTTCCCATCATACCAGCACTTTGCATGTTATACAGGGAGACCCTTGGGTCAGACAGCCCAGTTCAATCCCATTGGTACCAATCTCCAGTAGGTACAGTCTGATCCAGTTACGGGTGTTATTGGTACTGCAGAACACAGGCTCCTAACCCTATAACCCTCCTGGTACCGAGACAGAAAACAAAACCTAGACCAGCACAACATTTGGCTTCCCAGAGGGTTTAAAGGGTCTCATTGGCTTGAGTGCAAAAGTTCCAGAATACGGGGCAGAGTCTGCAGGCAGGGCTACATGTTATTGGCATTGGACGAAGGGGTATAGTGGAGGCAACAAGGGTATATAGAGGGGGCTGTCGGGTCGGCAATATATCTGTAGGTTAGAGAGAAAGTAGAAATATTGCAGGAACAGCAACTTTGCTTTTTATAACTTGTGATGTACATACAATTAGTCTGACAATAATTGTGTAAATAAAGAGACGTTGCACAGCATGTGTGTGTGTGTGTGTGTGTGATGGTACAGAGTATCTCACTGTATGCCAAGAATGGCTTTCACTGGGGCACTCGGACATACCTGAATGGGGCTACCAAACTGTTGAGTTCTCATGCCCGTGCCCTCTACCCTAGCAACTGACATGTGCAACATTGAACAACTCTGGTTATTACTCAGCGAATAATTGTGGCTGCACAATGGAGGCGTCTGTGCTTGAAGGGTATGGGAGACAGTTGGGTGAGTATTGGGGTGAAGGTACAGGAAGAGAAGGGTATGGGACACAGTTGGGTGAGTATTGGGGGTGAAGGGTACAGGAGAAAGGGTATAGGGAGACAGTTGGGGTGAGTATTGGGGTGAGGTACAGGAAGAAGGGTTATGGGAGACAGATTGGGTGAGGTATTGGGGTGAAGGGTACAGGAAGGAAGGGTATGGGAGACAGTTTGGGTTGAGTATTGGGTGAAGGTACAGGAGAGAAGGGTATGGGAGACAGTTGGGGTAGTTAATTGGGGTGAAGGTACACGGAAGAGAAGGGTATGGAGACAGTTGGGTGAGTATTGGGGTGAGGTACAGGAAGAGAGGGTATGGGAGACAGTTGGGTGAGTATTGGGGTGAAAGGGTACAGGAAGAGAAGGGTATGGGAGACGTTGGGTGAGTATTGGGGTGAACGGTACAGGAAGAGAGGGTTATGGGAGACCAGTTCCGGTGAGTAATTGGGGTTGAAGGTACAGGAAGAGAAGGGTATGGGAGACAGTTGGGTGAGTATTGGGGTAAAGGTACAGGAAGAGAAGGGTATGGGAGACAGTTGGGTGAATATTGGGGTGAAGGTACAGGAAGAGAAGGGTATGGGAGACAGTTGGGTGAATATTGGGGTGAAGGTACAGGAAGAGAAGGGTATGGGAGACAGTTGGGTGAGTATTGGGGTGAAGGTACAGGAAGAGAAGGGTATGGGAGACAGTTGGGTGAGTATTGGGTGAAGGTACAGGAAGAGAAGGGTATGGGAGACAGTTGGGTGAGTATTGGGTGTGAAGGTACAGGAAGAGAAGGGTATGGGACACAGTTGGGTGAGTATTGGGGTGAAGGTACAGGAGAAAGGGTATGGGAGACAGTTGGGTGAGTATTGGGGTGAAGGTACAGGAAGAGAAGGGTATGGAGACAGTTGGGTGAGTATTGGGGGTGAAGGTACAGGAAGAGAAGGGTATGGGAACAGTTGGGAGACAGTGAGTATTGGGGTGAAGGTACAGGAAGAGAAGGGTATGGGAGACAGTTGGGTGAGTATTGGGGTAAAGGTACAGGAAGAGAAGGGTATGGGAGACAGTTAGGTGAGTATTGGGGTGAAGGTACAGGAAGAGAAGGGTATGGGAGACAGTTGGGTGAGTATTGGGGTGAAGGTACAGGAAGAGAAGGGTATGGGAAGGAACGTTAGAGACGGCGGGTGCATATCAGGGTGAATATACAGGAAGAGGAAGCAAAGGAGATGACACAGTTGGGCTCATTTATAAGCATTTGGCAAATTTGCACCTGGGCAGTAACCCATAGCAACCAATCAGTGATTAGCTTTTTTCAGCCAGCAGCAGGTTGAACACTGAAAGCAAGCATCTGATTGGTTGCCATGGGTTACTGCCCAGGTGCAAATTTGCCAAATGTTTATAAATGAGCCCCAGTGTTGGACAGTTACAGTTTCATGTAGGGGCAAAGAATGAAGAATGTGCCCCAGTGGGTTAGTGTTTGTGTTCTGACCCGGTTAGTAACATTGCACTTAGATTGTCCAGGCTGTGACCCAGCTGAGCACTACATGATCCCTTGCTGGGGGGGGGGGGGAGAATATTATGAAGGAGACAGTGAGCAGATGTTCCGGGGGCAGTGAGAGGGGGGATTATCCTTAATCTCAGGGGGTGTTTGGCAGGGTGACATGTTCACAGCTGCTCTTCCCTATAAAGCCATTATGTAAAGTCACATAGCCACAAACAAGACCCCTCCCCCATTTCTAAATACTCCGACACCCCTTCTATCAGGAGTTCCCCTCCAGGAAGGTTCAACAGCTGGGGGCACAGGTTGGATGTCCCTGATGATACACCGTACTTTATGCGCATTGTACTTGGGGCGACTTTGGCCCCTTTAAGGGGATGACCCTTTCTTGTGCCCCAGTCTCCGCCCCCATGCACATAGGATGCGAGAGTGTAAAGCTGATTGGCCAATAATCTGATTAATCTTTCCTCTAAAACCAATGTAATCAACTTCTCGTTTCCCTGATAAACCCAGCATGGCTCTGTGTGCGGATAAAGGGGGGGGTCTGATGTGGGGGGGCTCAATGCTCTCTTTCAATGTGCAGCAAATTATACCGTGCTGATCCGGCCCAGGGGCCACAGAGAACAGACATCTAACATCACAGATGGGGGCTCCCTATCAGAACAGAGGGATCTCCAACTCCAGGCAGTCCCGAGTCAGTAGGTGTTAGCACCCCAAGGGCCCCCAGGAAAGGCGAGGAGACAGAAGGAAGCTTTGGCCCATGTTTAATATGGAATGGGAAGCAGATAAAGGAAACCTGCATTGATAAAATACTGGGTACATACAGGGAAACCCCCACTAGTACAGGGGACCCCAGGTACAGGGTGTGAGTAGTGTTGTACTGCCAGGCTTACGGCACCCTCACCACCTGCATGATATTGGTGTAGCCAGACCCAGGCCTCCAGCCAGTCACAATAATCACAATGTCATCTTTGCTCAGGAACCCACGGACTTTTCCTGCAGGGGGAGGAGTCAGACATGAGTGGAAATGAAGGCTCAGGGCGAGTGAACGTTACACAAGGGTGCAAGGGTGGGGGGGACTATTTCACTGACTCTATACAATCCCAGTCATTCTCACAACGTCCAACTCACCAATGGAAATGGCAAACTGCACCCTACGATCCACATCATCAGCCCAAACTTCCAGCTGCGCCTCCTGGTACAGGACAGGGAAGACCCCGCGGTTGAGATGAGCCTGGCGCCCCACCTGGGCACTACGTGTCACTGCAATGATGGGAGCACGAGGGCGGTAACGAGAAAGGAGTTGCGCAGACCTTACAGAGAAGAAGCAACGTCAGAAGTACTGATGGGACATGATGGTGGGGGAGACTTGTGGGATGGAGCCACTTACCGGCCAGACGTGGTCAGGACAATGATGGCTCCAGCACAGCATTTAAACGAGGCCTCTACAGCCCCTATGGCAGTCACCTCTGTGGGATCCTGGGTCAGTGGGGTCACTCGTCTGAGTTCCTCAAACAGCTGGCGATTGTAGATCGCTGCCTCAGCCTCCCGGGCAATCTGCAAGGGCACAAACTATAACCCCATGGCAGTTCCCTAAATACCCCCATACTCATTCCTAGAGGAGTAACTCGCTACCTAGAGCAGGGCTCTATGAAAAACCTGACCCATCAAGGCAAAGCTTTTTGGTTATATCACATGCAACTCCCTACTCTAGCCCCCCACTCATACTGGTTTAATGAAGTAGGGCATTTAGGGTGCCTCTATGGGCAAAAACATGGAATACTTTATAGGCATGCGTGGAATTCCATGGCACAAGACTTTTGCGGTCATATTGAGACTGGTAGCAACAGACGAGGGCCACAGCAGGCCGGAGCCCATTCTTAAGGAACAAGCCTTAAGCAATACAGGGATTTCGAGTGCCCCATAACACCCACTAGTCCCTCTAACCAGAGAAGCCCCATTATACTGGTCCCTCTCACCGCATGCTGCATGTGTACAGACTCCACTGGGTACAGGCCCTTGGCAGTCTCTCCAGACAACATGATACAGTCAGCTCCATCCAGCACAGCATTGGCCACATCACTGCTCTCCGCACGGGTCGGACGAGGCTTCTTGATCATACTCTCCAACATCTACAGCAGTAATGGGACACAGGAGTCAAGCTGCTGAACTATGGAGTGGAGCAGGAATCAGTAGTGAGAGAATAGGTCACCAGAGGTGGGTACAGGGAGAAGTGCATGTTGGGGGGATGGGTAACAGAAGTAAAAATGGAGCATGTGTCACCTGCGTGGCACAGATCACTGGCTTCCCGGCTCTGTTGCAACGTCCAATCATCATTTTCTGTGCCAAGAAAACCTTCTCTGCTGGAATTTCAATGCCGAGATCACCCCGGGCCACCATTATCCCATCACTGGCCTCGAGAATCTCATCGAACCTGCACAGGGAGGTCACGTGAAGCTCAAGTAAGGAAAAAGCAAAGGCAGAGGAGTAGCAGGAAAGATCTACACATTGCCAAAGCAATAGTAAGCGAGAGGAGCACGACGTAGCAGAAAGAAACCTTGCAGGAGCTGGAGCAAGAGTGGTGTCTTGTCAGTAGGGCATGGAGCAGAGCATGGAGGCCATTACCTCTTGACTCCCTCATGATTTTCTATTTTGCTGATGATGCGAATATTCCGACCTTTTTCTCCCAGTTCCTTGCGAATGGCGTGTACATCTTGCGCCTTGCGAATGAAGGAAGCAAATACCATGTCTACTCCCTGCTCAATCCCAAACTTCAAGTCCAGGCAATCTCTCTCCGATAATGCAGGAAGGTCCACCGGAGCCCCAGGCAAATTCACCCCTTTCTTACTGCACAGGTTACCCCCATTCTCCACTTCAGCCATGCAGTAATCAGGGCCTGCTCGCGAAAGAAATTAAGATTTGTCATTTTTTAAAACTCCATGTGGTACCTGATCCCCCCCTCCACAGGGCTCTATTGCCAATGTTACCCAAATCCTACAGAGAACACAATTATGTTTACTTCTTCTCTGTCCTGCTGAACCACAGCTGTAACCTCCACAGTCAGTGTCTCCCACAGCTGGCCAAAGAGACTCAGATACTCAACCTCTCCAAATCCTACCCATATATTTCCAAAAACCCTTGCCAGACATTTACCATCTGTTTAAAATTGAAATCAAACATGGCCAACTCTTTTTTTCTACACTGAATAGTGATTTTCCCAACACTAAATATGGCCCACCATCTTCTTGGAATCCCATCCAGAACATAACTGTCCCTTCAGCTTTTCTAAACCCTACAACAGTATGCCCAACCCGAAATCTTCTCCAAACACCACCTAAATATGGCCCACAATCATCTTCTTGGAATCCCCTCTAAAACATGGTCAGCCCTTCAGCTTCTCCAAACCCTACAGCATTATGCCCAGTATGACATCTTTTTTTAAACACCACCTAAAAATGGCCCACCATCTCCTTGGAATCCCATGTAGAACATACCTGTCCCTTCAGCTTTTCCAAACCCATCTCCAATATTCCCAACCCAACATAATCTCGAAAACTACACTAAAGCACAATCTGTGATTTTCTCTAAACCCTGCTGAAATATGACCATCCCCTTTTTTTCCTGCAAACCCTAACTAACACTTCTATGGAGATTCACCAATCTTCTTCTAAGAATCCCATCCAAAACATGCCCTTTCCTTCAACTTCTCCAAACCCTAGAGCAAACACAACACCTTCACCAAAACCACTGAACCCTACATTTTCTCCAAACACTACCTAAGTGTGGACCGCTACCTTCCCATCCAGAACATGCTAGTTCCTTAAGCATTTCCAAACCCCGCTCCAATGGGCTGAACCCCACATAATCTCCAAATACTGCAGATACAAAAAAATTTTCTAAATCCTGGTGAAACATGTCTATCCCCTTTTTCTGCAAACCCTACCCCAATGCCCTTCCCTAGAGACTCACCAATCTCTCTAACCAACAGAGAAATCAGTCCATCGTCCACAAAAATCCTGCCTCCGACCTTCACAACTTTACAGATGTTCTTATAATCCACCCACAGGATCTTCTCGTCACACTTATCCTTGAAGGACTCGTCATTAGTCACTTTCATAATTGAGCCTTTCATCAGCTCCACCTCTGTGTTCTCCCCCTGAGAGAGAAAAAAATCTCAGAAGAAAAAAAAAGAAGCCTCAGAGAATTCTTGGACTGAAGAGCTTACACAGAAGTAATAAAAGGGTTCAGGGTTCTTTACATTCAGGTTTTGGGTGACCTATGCCAATACACAGTATTCTTTTTAGGTTAAGGTCCTTTAGTCTAGGCTTTAGTTAGCACATGAACTAATAGAACTTGTTTATTAGCCATGATTGTCCAATAACTGATTTTAGATGGCAGACCAAGATACCACCCATACAGTACTATACACCCTGCCATGCTTGCTGTGTATGGTCCATCTATTGACCAGGCACAATCATATATTGCAGAACTTTCACCATTTCTAAACCCTGCCAAAGTGTGATCTATCTTCTTCTTCGGCTATATCCAAACATGCCCAACCCTTTATCTTTTCCAAACCCAACCAAAATAGGTCTATCCATATTTGTCCAACACAAACAAGTCTTCCCCTTTCTGAACAATAACCAATGAAAAAAAAGAAACTCTTCTTTGGGTGTTTGAGTTCCTGTGCTAAGGTAAGAGCAACTAAGGAGTGCACAGTGTGGTGTCAGGGGCTACATGGTCCCACTGTGGTCCTCCAGCAGAACATCGCTGTGGGAAAGAGGGAAAACAGATTAACAGATGGAATCCGCAAGTGAATATACGCTGGAGTGGAACCATGAAGCAAGGAGTGGATTTCCACTACATGACTTGAGTGGTCACAACCTACTAAACAGCCTTTTGGCCCCCCACACTCACCGTCTTGATGACCCCAGTTCGGATTTCTGGCCCCTTGGTGTCCAGAGCGATAGCCACAGGCCGGTAGTGAATGGGATTTGAGGCAAAGCTCTCGGTGGCTTCCCGAATATTGTGAATAGACCCAGCGTGGTACTGAGAAAAGGAGAGAGGGGCCACGGTTGGAGTCGACACCGGAAGACCACTTACCTACAATTATTTAATGCCCCCAACCCTATGCTTGGCTTCCTGGCAAAGATGCCTTTGACTCTAACTAAACCCTTTTTCCACTACAGGTCCCTCAATAAGTCTCCAATATCTGATTACACCCACATATGTCCCCCGTTACCATAAATTCACCTCCCAGAGAGTAATAAACCTGATAATGCTAGTCACCCCCACACTCCAATTACAGCCCCCCAAGAGTCCCACTATTGCCCCTCCCAGCACTCACCTCATGGCTCCCGTGAGAGAAGTTCAGACGAGCGATGTTCATCCCAGCCTTTATCATCTCCTTCAGCATTTCCACAGAGCGCGAGGCTGGACCTGGAGTATATACACAGCTGTCTGTAGGGGGCGCATGTATGGGAACTGCCCCAGGCCTGGCTCATAGCAGCCCCCGTTGTATAAGGGATTAATTAGAAAAAGAAACCCCACCAAATAGCTACTATTATAACAGTACCAAGTTAAAGAAGACTTCGAAGCTGAGAAACCAATTGAGTGCTGAGTAGTTCCTACATACAATTCCCAATAATCTAATAAAGTGCTGTGTAATTTATAATAAAGTGCTGGTGCAACTGTATAAATACACATCATTAATTATTCTAAGTAGCTTGTAGTGATCAGTTGAATCAATTCAATTGTATAAACCTTAATTACTGTATTTGTTAAAGTTAATAATAGTCCATCAATTCATCCCGACATTAACTTGTTACATATATGAATTCATTAATTCTTTTTAAATTCAAGCGGAGATAAATCAACGGGTATTTCACAGCTTGCTTTCAATTGATTATCAAATAAAGTGCAGTGCAATAAATAATGTGATTAGACTTGGTAATTTGTTGACTAGTTAAAAAAGTAAAATAAGAAAATGACCAGAGTTAAGTGTGGGTTAGAATGTCATAAGGTCACAATCCATAGGATCATTCATAGACATTGGAAAAAAACGGATAGCTGGTGGAGTTGTCCCGTGATCTAACTGCCTGTTTGTTTCTAAAGTCTGGGACACCACAAAGTTTAGGCAGGACAGGGTAACGGGGCTGTGGCCTTGGTATTTATCTTGCCCCAGTAGTTAGGAGAGGCTAAGTGACCCTAAAAAGCCCAAACCCACGGCCCCTTAGAATGGAAGGAAGAATGGAGATTGGTAAAGAAAAGAAGGGTTTGACCCAGAGGCAATTCACTCCCCGTCCGTTGTGATCTAAACCCGTGATCCAAACCCGTGATCCAAACCCGTGATTTAAACCCGTGATCTAAACCCGTGATCCAAACCCGTGATCTAAACCCGTGATCCAAACCCGTGATCTAAACCCGTGATCTAAACCCGTGATCCAAACCCGTGATCCAAACCCGTGATCCAAACCCGTGATCTAAACCCATGATCCAAACCCGTGATCCAAACCCGTGATCCAAACCCGTGATCCAAACCCGTGATCCAAACCCGTGATCCAAACCCGTGATTTAAACCTGTGATCTAAACCTGTGATCTAAACCAGGCTGTTGCTCAAAAGTGAGTTATTAGCAAAGAAAGGAGTCGAGACTGAAAATCAATAAAAATTCAGAGAACGGCGATGCGCGTTTCGCTTAGAAGGTTTGACATTTATTGCGCTGCACTTTATTTGATAATGAATTGAAAGCAAATAGCAGTTGATTTATCTCAGCTTTAATATAAAATGAATTCATATATGTAACAAGTTAATGTCGGGATGAATTGATGGACTATTATTAACTTTAACAAATACAGTAATTAAGGTTTATACAATTGAATTGATTCAACTGATCACTACAAGCTACTTAGAATAATTAATGATGTGTATTTATACAGTTGCACCAGCACTTTATTATAAATTACACAGCACTTTATTAGATTATTGGGAATTGTATGTAGGAACTACTCAGCACTCAATTGGTTTCTCAGCTTCGAAGTCTTCTTTAACTTGGTCCTGTTATAATAGTAACTATTTGGTGGGGTTTCTTTTTCTAATTAATCCCTTATAACCAGTTACAGCATCTGACTTTGTCAGACCTCAAGCAACAGCTCAATAAAAAAGGTTATTTATAGATAGATAAGGGCATCCATTTTGTGTTTGTATGTAATGGGGGTGTCATTATAGTATGTGAGTGGGACAACAGTAGCACCAACATGGAAAGAGTGCAGTACTAAGGTAACATGGCAGCAGCTGAACTACAACAACCTCTCTTCCCTCATGTGCCCTGACAGATACAAACCCTGCCCCCCCCAAATATCGGTGTGACCCCCTTACCGATGGTACAGACAATGCTGGTGTTTCTGGCCGTTATGGGCTCCGAGTCAATGTCCAACAGACACATGTGATCCAGGAAGGTGTCGGCCATTGAGGCATTCAGCTGCTGCCGTTGGACGAAAGCCGGTCCCAGGTCCTGCATCAGCTGCGCCATGTTCTCTGATATACGTCTCTGTCTCACTGCGTATAGGGACCGTCCTGATTAGTCATTGCTTCCCCTACATTATATACAACTGGGCCCTGACCAAGCCTGTCCCTGATACTGAGCAGCCATTGCTTCCCCTACATTATATACAACTGGGCCCTGGCTGAGCCTGTCCCTGATACTGAGCAGCCATTGCTTCCCCTACATTATATAGAACTGGACCCTGACCAAGCCTGTCCCTGATATTGAGCAGCCATTGGTTCCCCTACATTAGATATAAAGCGGGCCCTGACTCACAACCCCAGTACCTTGCGGAGCCTCCATGGTGCAGAGATGTGTGTGACCTGTAAGTGACAGTTGCGAGACTGCTGGGTAGGCAGTTGTTGCCCTGGTTAAACAGTGACCAGCAGAGGGGAGGGCAGAGGCAACGCTCCACACACCCTCCGACAGGCTGAGAGGGCGAGGGGGAGAGAGAGGCTGAGAGACAGGGCGAGGGGGAGAGACAAACAGACAGACGGGAGAGACAGACAGACAGATGGAGAGAGGGTGAGACATATAGAGAGACAGACAGACAGAGGGAGAGAGAAAGACAGAGGAGTGAGAGACAGAGGGGGTGAGAGACAGACAGAGGGAGAGAGACAGACAGAGGAGTGAGAAACAAACAGATAGAGTGAGACAGAGGAGTAAGAAACAGAGGAGTGAGACAGAGTAGTGAGAGACAGACTGAGGAGTGAGAGACAGACAGAGGAGTGAGAGACAGACAGAGGAGTGAGAGACAGAAAAAGACAGAGGAGTGAGAAACAGACAAAGGAGTGAGAGACAGACAGAGGAGTGAGAGACAGACAGAGGAGTGAGAGACAGACAGAGGAGTGAGAGACAGACAGAGGAGTGTGAGACAGGCAGAGGAGTGAGAGACAGACAGAGGAGTGTGAGACAGACAGAGGAGTGTGAGACAGACAGAGGAGTGTGAGACAGACAGAGGAGTGTGAGACAGACAGAGGAGTGTGAGACAGACAGACAGATGGAGAGAGGGTGAGACAGATAGAGGGACAGACAGACAGAGGGAGAGAGAAAGACAGAGGATTGAGAGACAGAGGGGGTGAGAGACAGACAGAGGGAGAGAGACAGACAGAGGGGTGAGAAACAAACAGAGTGAGACAGAGGAGTGAGACAGAGTAGTGAGAGACAGACTGAGGAGTGTGAGACAGAGGAGTGAGAGAGAGAGGAGTGTGAGACAGAGGAGTGTGAGACAGAGGAGTGAGAGAGAGAGGAGTGTGAGACAGAGGAGTGAGACAGAGACAGACAGAGGAGTGAGAGACAGACAGAGGAGTGTGAGACAGACAGAGGAGTGAGAGACAGAGGAGTGAGAGACTGACAGAGGAGTGTGAGACAGGAGTGAGAGACAGAGACAGACAGAGGAGTGAGACAGACAGAGGAGTGTGAGACAGAGGAGTGAGAGACAGACAGAGGAGTGTGAGACAGACAGAGGAGTGAGAGACAGACAGAGGAGTGTGAGACAGAGGAGTGAGACAGAGAAGTGAGACAGAGGAGAGAGGAGTGAGAGACAGAGGAGTGAGACAGAGACAGACAGAGGAGTGAGAGACAGACAGAGGAGTGAGAGACAGAGGAGTGAGAGACAGACAGAGGAGTGAGAGACAGAGGAGTGTGAGACAGAGGAGTGAGAGACAGAGACAGACAGAGGAGTGAGACAGAGACAGACAGAGGAGTGTGAAACAGAGACAGACAGAGGAGTGTGAGACAGAGGAGTGAGACAGAGAAGTGAGACAGAGGAGAGAGGAGTGAGAGACAGAGGAGTGTGAGACAGACAAAGGAGTGAGAGACAGACAGAGGAGTGTGAGACAGACAGAGGAGTGTGAGACAGACAGAGGAGTGAGAGACAGAGGAGTGAGAGACAGACAGAGGAGTGTGAGACAGAGGAGTGAGACAGAGAAGTGAGACAGAGGAGAGAGGAGTGAGAGACAGACAGAGGAGTGAGAGACAGACAGAGGAGTGTGAGACAGGAGTGAGAGACAGACAGAGGAGTGAGACAGACAGAGGAGTGTGAGACAGAGGAGTGAGAGACAGACAGAGGAGTGTGAGACAGAGGAGTGAGAGACAGAGGAGTGAGAGACAGAGGAGTGAGACAGAGAAGTGAGACAGAGGAGAGAGGAGTGAGAGACAGAGGAGTGAGACAGAGACAGACAGAGGAGTGAGAGACAGACAGAGGAGTGAGAGACAGAGGAGTGAGAGACAGAGGAGTGAGAGACAGAGGAGTGAGAGACAGAGGAGTGAGAGACAGAGGAGTGAGAGACAGAGGAGTGAGAGACAGACAGAGGAGTGAGAGACAGAGGAGTGTGAGACAGACAGAGGAGTGTGAGACAGAGGAGTGAGACAGAGGAGAGAGGAGTGAGAGACAGAGGAGTGAGACAGAGACAGACAGAGGAGTGAGAGACAGAGGGGTGAGAGACAGACAGAGGAGTGAGAGACAGAGGAGTGTGAGACAGAGGAGTGAGAGACAGAGACAGACAGAGGAGTGAGACAGAGACAGACAGAGGAGTGAGAGACAGACAGAGGAGTGAGAGACAGAGGAGTGAGAGACAGACAGAGGAGTGAGAGACAGACAGAGGAGTGTGAGACAGGCAGAGGAGTGAGAGACAGACAGAGGAGTGTGAGACAGACAGAGGAGTGTGAGACAGACAGAGGAGTGTGAGACAGACAGAGGAGTGTGAGACAGACAGAGGAGTGTGAGACAGACAGAGGAGTGTGAGACAGACAGAGGAGTGTGAGACAGACAGAGGAGTGAGAGACAAACAGACAGATGGAGAGAGGGTGAGACAGATAGAGGGACAGACAGACAGAGGGAGAGAGAAAGACAGAGGATTGAGAGACAGAGGGGGTGAGAGACAGACAGAGGGAGAGAGACAGACAGAGGGGTGAGAAACAAACAGAGTGAGACAGAGGAGTGAGACAGAGTAGTGAGAGACAGACTGAGGAGTGAGAGACAGAGGAGTGAGAGACAGAGGAGTGAGAGACAGAGGAGTGAGAGACAGAGGAGTGAGAGACAGAGGAGTGAGAGACAGACAGAGGAGTGTGAGACAGAGGAGTGAGAGAGAGAGGAGTGTGAGACAGAGGAGTGTGAGACAGAGGAGTGAGAGAGAGAGGAGTGTGAGACAGAGGAGTGAGACAGAGACAGACAGAGGAGTGAGAGACAGACAGAGGAGTGTGAGACAGACAGAGGAGTGAGAGACAGAGGAGTGAGAGACTGACAGAGGAGTGTGAGACAGGAGTGAGAGACAGAGACAGACAGAGGAGTGAGACAGACAGAGGAGTGTGAGACAGAGGAGTGAGAGACAGACAGAGGAGTGTGAGACAGACAGAGGAGTGAGAGACAGACAGAGGAGTGTGAGACAGAGGAGTGAGACAGAGAAGTGAGACAGAGGAGAGAGGAGTGAGAGACAGAGGAGTGAGACAGAGACAGACAGAGGAGTGAGAGACAGACAGAGGAGTGAGAGACAGAGGAGTGAGAGACAGACAGAGGAGTGAGAGACAGAGGAGTGTGAGACAGAGGAGTGTGAGACAGAGGAGTGAGAGACAGAGACAGACAGAGGAGTGAGACAGAGACAGACAGAGGAGTGTGAGACAGAGACAGACAGAGGAGTGTGAGACAGAGGAGTGAGACAGAGAAGTGAGACAGAGGAGAGAGGAGTGAGAGACAGAGGAGTGTGAGACAGACAAAGGAGTGAGAGACAGACAGAGGAGTGTGAGACAGACAGAGGAGTGTGAGACAGACAGAGGAGTGAGAGACAGAGGAGTGAGAGACAGAGGAGTGAGAGACAGACAGAGGAGTGTGAGACAGAGGAGTGAGACAGAGAAGTGAGACAGAGGAGAGAGGAGTGAGAGACAGACAGAGGAGTGAGAGACAGACAGAGGAGTGTGAGACAGACAGAGGAGTGTGAGACAGGAGTGAGAGACAGACAGAGGAGTGAGACAGACAGAGGAGTGTGAGACAGACAGAGGAGTGTGAGACAGGAGTGAGAGACAGACAGAGGAGTGAGAGACAGACAGAGGAGTGTGAGACAGAGGAGTGAGAGACAGAGGAGTGAGAGACAGAGGAGTGAGACAGAGAAGTGAGACAGAGGAGAGAGGAGTGAGAGACAGAGGAGTGAGACAGAGACAGACAGAGGAGTGAGAAAGAGACAGACAGAGGAGTGAGACAGAGACAGACAGAGGAGTGAGACAGACAGAGGAGTGAGAGACAAGAGGAGAGAGAGTTATTGGACAGGTGAGAGGACAGAATAAACAGCAGTGAATGTGTGTGAGACAAATAATGAGGGAGGAGACTAATAAGTTACACTCAGGCTGAGGATAAACTGATGATGCTCAGGAAACACAATTGTACTGAGGATTGTGGGAAAAGCCACTCTATTCCCCACAGCGACTCCGGGTGCTGCTATTGGCTGGAGTAGGACCCGCCCATCTCTGGGCACACGGGGTGATTACTGTGCCCGGCATTGTCTCTGGAGCTGCACAAAATTTACATCCCCCCCAGACTCACTAATGGTCTCTCCCGCCCCTCACTAACACGGGAGGTGAAACAGGTAACCACGTGACTGACAGGACACTCATTTCTCCCCAGAATGCACTGCGAGGGGCCCGAAACTGGACAGACCCAGAGCGAACCCGTTACCTGAGTATCTCCGAGCCGCGCCCTCACAGCTCTACTCCCTTCCACTCCCTACTTCATTCCTAGCTCCGCCTTCATCACTCCAGGGACCACCTCCCGCCTTTCCCATAGCTCCGCCCAGTTCTCTTACAGTGCCCAATACACCGCTAAACCAGCCAATCAACACCTGCCAACCTCAGCCCCTCCACCAACCACGTGTCCCTCGTCTCACACGCCCACTGTCTGAACACCAATAACAGAGGAGAGGTAAAATAAGCTGCAGTGTGATTGGCTGGAGGCAGGGCGTGTGTATTTAATGATGCAGCAGCTCTTGGGGTGAGTGCAGCGAGGCCATATATATGTGGGGCAGGCCCAGTGACAGGAGACGCGTGTGTGTCAGTGAAAGTCACACAAGCAAATCTGCTGACATTTATTCCACATTCTCTGCCTGACACCAGCAGGGCTGTGATTGGCTCTCCTCCTACTTCTGCAGGTTCCCGCCCACCTCACGTGTGAAACAGAGAGCAGACCTATAGGAGCTCCAATAAAGGAGCCATTTTTAAAGAAAAGAAAAAATGTTTTGCACAAAGTGAAAGCAACAGCATATATTAGTCATTACTGGCTACAAGACTGCAGGCTTATTTAGTTATACTGTGCATCGCCTTTAATACATATACAGAGCCCACCAATAACATATTTGGGGTGGGGCAGTGACACTTTAAATAGGTCCTGATTTAGATGGGACCATAAAGGGCTTGTTTCCCCCCCACTTGTTTTTTTTATATTTTACTGTTTTTTCAAAACCCATGTTAATGTTCCTCCCTCTGGTGTGAGTGTGAGTGGGGCAGCTGAGTGATCCAAGAGCAGCTTCCAATTGGCTGATCCCTTAGTTGCTCCATTTCTCAGGAGGATCTATGGGGAATATAAGTGTAACTATTGTATCAAGTCTAACAGTTGCCTTTAAATGTCACTCAGGGATTCTGCTCAGCAGGGACAAACACATGGATCAACTCATGGATCAGTTACAGGGTCGCTGACCCCTCCTACACCTGCTTCACAAACAAGAAGGGGAAACACTTCAATACTAGAAAACCTTCACAAATTAAACATATAAAGTAATTTGGAAATGTCTTTATTTCTGGAGAACTTTCTGAAACCAACTGAACTGAAACAGTTTTGGAAGCTGAACATCCCCTTTAATTGTACTGCTGCTTACAATGGGGATCAGATAGGATCTGTGCAGCCACTGGGACAGAATGTTCTGTTATACAGATAGCTAGAATCTCAGCTGCCATAAAGCAGGACAGGACTGTTGCTTACAATGGGGATCAGATAGGATCTGTGCAGCCACTGGGACAGAGTGATCTGTGCAGCCACTGGGACAGAATGTTCTGTTATACAGATAGCTAGAATCTCAGCTGCCATAAAGCAGGACAGGACTGCTGCTTACAATGGGGATCAGATAGGATCTGTGCAGCCACTGGGACAGAATGTTCTGTTATACAGATAGCTAGAATCTCAGCTGCCATAAAGCAGGACAGGACTGCTGCTTACAATGGGGATCAGATAGGATCTGTGCAGCTACTGGGACAGAATGTTCTGTTATACAGATAGCTAGAATCTCAGCTGCCATAAAGCAGGACAGGACTGCTGCTTACAATGGGGATCAGATAGGATCTGTGCAGCCACTGGGACAGAATGTTCTGTTATACAGATAGCTAGAATCTCAGCTGCCATAAAGCAGGACAGGACTGCTGCTTACAATGGGGATCAGATAGGATCTGTGCAGCCACTGGGACAGAATGTTCTGTTATACAGATAGCTAGAATCTCAGCTGCCATAAAGCAGGACAGGACTGCTGCTTACAATGGGGATCAGATAGGATCTGTGCAGCCACTGGGACAGAATGTTCTGTTATACAGATAGCTAGAATCTCAGCTGCCATAAAGCAGGACAGGACTGCTGCTTACAATGGGTATCAGATAGGATCTGTGCAGCCACTGGGACAGAATGTTCTGTTATACAGATAGCTAGAATCTCAGCTGCCATAAAGCAGGACAGGACTGCTGCTTACAATGGGGATCACATAGGATCTGTGCAGCCACTGGGACAGAATGTTCTGTTATACAGATAGCTAGAATCTCAGCTGCCATAAAGCAGGACAGGACTGCTGCTTACAATGGGGATCAGATAGGATCTGTGCAGCCACTGGGACAGAATGTTCTGTTATACAGATAGCTAGAATCTCAGCTGCCATAAAGCAGGACAGGACTGCTGCTTACAATGGGTATCAGATAGGATCTGTGCAGCCACTGGGACAGAATGTTCTGTTATACAGATAGCTAGAATCTCAGCTGCCATAAAGCAGGACAGGACTGCTGCTTACAATGGGGATCACATAGGATCTGTGCAGCCACTGGGACAGAATGTTCTGTTATACAGATAGCTAGAATCTCAGCTGCCATAAAGCAGGACAGGACTGCTGCTTACAATGGGGATCAGATAGGATCTGTGCAGCCACTGGGACAGAATGTTCTGTTATACAGATAGCTAGAATCTCAGCTGCCATAAAGCAGGACAGGACTGCTGCTTACAATGGGGATCAGATAGGATCTCAGCTGCCATAAAGCAGGACAGGACTGCTGCTTAGAACCCACTTGAATGAGACATAAGACACAGGGATCAGACACAAAATGAAGGCTATTTAGAGGAGTTAACCCTTTAGTGCCTGACAGACAGGTATGAGACAGAAACATGACATGATGCCCACATGGGGGCGGTTGGTGTGAAATTTATTCCTGTGGGAGGAGCAATGGCAGGGCTCCAGTCAGAATATAAATAATATAAAACAGTTCCCCTCGTGGTGCCCGTGGTCCAATCACTGTGTCCCTTTCACACTGGGCAAATGCTCTGGGGGCGAGTACATGGGCAGCAGGTATCCCAGCATGCCTCACTTCTGCCTCTTGTAGATCTTGTGTGCCAGGGAGAGGAAGATCTCGCGGGACAGGTTGAGTGCATGCTGGGAAATGAGCAGCTGCAGGCGCTGGTAACTCTCCTCCTCGTATCGTCGGTATATAGCCGCCATGTCCAGCTCGTCGTACAACTGCTTCACCCGCTGCACCTTGTCCGGCTCATCCCGCCCGTAGTTCTCCTGTAATGAGACTTGTGTTACAGCACAGACGGGACCCACCTTTACCTGCCCACCTCTTGCCAAGGCACAGAGTAAGTAGTGCAGGATTGGGAAGATGAAAATGACCCTCCAGCAGAGGATGATGGGAGCTGCAGTACTACCCCTTAAAATGGCTCCGCCCCCAAGACTATGGAGCTGTGAGTGCTTTACCTCTAGGACCTGGCGCTGCTCAGGGCTGACTCTCTTCAGTGCCTCCACCACTAGCCAGCCACACTTATTGTCCTGAATGTCGGTGCCAATCTTGCCCGTCACACTGGGGTCTCCATAACAGTCCAGATAATCATCCTGTAGGGGGCGACACTTAGTACCGACCAACTCCTGCTGTACCACCCTCAAGTTACCCCTTCCCACCCAAGGAACCTCTCACTCACCTGAATCTGGAAGAACTCACCCATCTCCAGCAGGATGGTCTTAGCATTCTTATGCTCCGCCTCCCCGGCTATTCCAGCCTATCAGATAGAAAAGACTTAGCTCCACCCATAGACATTACCTGGCAGTCCCACTGGGTATCAGTGTCCAATTCCCAGGGGCCCTGGCCAACATTAGCTGCACCCCATTCCCCAGGGGTCCCAGCAAACAGGAGCAGCACCCCATTCCCCAGGGGTCCCAATTCCCAGCATTCCCGTGGGGTACTCACCATGTACATGGCTGCAGCGACTGGGAGGTAGAAGGAATAAAAAGCCGTCTTGTATTTGACAATTGCTTTATACCTGTGGGGGCAGAGCAGGGGTCACAGAGCAAACATTACAGGGGGGAGAGCAGATAGTCCCCAGAATAATAATGACTCTCCTGATCCCGCTGTACCTCTCAGTATCACTAGGGGCGCCAGGACTCACCTCTTCTCTGTGTATCTGTTTAAATCCACCTTCCCAGGCTGCGCAGTGATGAGATCCAGGGCCTGGCCCAGCTCCGTCTGATAGGAGGTCTGCAAGGGGAGGAGCCAGTGAGCAATGAATCAGGACAAGATGGCTTTCAGCCGCCATATTGGGGAATTTCCCTGCATATATTGTACCTACAGCTGAATGGACTCACCTCCAGGAAGAGCTCCAGCAGGCTCAGGTAGTAGGGCTTCCCCCAGCAGTACTTGCGCAGGATTCGGTATATGCCCGCCTCCAACAGGAACGAGTCATTCACAGCATCCAATCCGATCCCCTCCTGTAGGAAAGGTGCAGAAATCTAACTGCTGATTGGTTACACGAGAATAAAGAGATATGGGCTGACCGTGCAGGGAGTACTGATCACATGTGTGACTATTTCCTGTTGCTCCCTGCTTCCTTCCTGTCAAACAGCAGCAGTCCAGTCACGCTTTATGGCAGAACACATCTGCTAATATTGAAGTGAGGGTAACTCTAGAGCCTGCACTAGCTGTTCCGGCTGTGAGACAGACAGACATTGTGTTCTGAGCAGCTAAATATAGCCCATACACCACCCCCACATCTGTGCCAGCCAGTTATATCATTGGCCGAGTGCTGTACTCACCTTTCTGTACCAACATGGCTGCCCCCGGCGTGTCACAGAGTTATCCATGATGTCATCAGCCACCAGGAAGAAGGCTTGAAGCTAAGGGACATACACAAGTTACATGGAGGGAGCACTCAGCACAGAGGCCAGTAGAGAAAGGGCACATCCCCCCCACGTGCCAGTCCCAGTCAGACTTACCAGCTCCACACACCAGCCCACTGCCAGCGCTCTCTGTAGATTCCCGTCCTTCTGCAGCTCTGGCCCCACCAACTCCTTGTATGAAGCCAACACCGTCACCCCCCGATTGCACTTGCCCCCCGGGGTGTTGTACTCCAGCACCTGCCAGTTACAAGAGGACAATGAGCTCCAGCACAGGGGGGCAATAGGGCACATCCAGCCCCTCCCCTTACCTCCTTTAGCCGGGTGATGGCGTCTCCCACCTCAGGGTGTCCCAAGTCCTCCGACGTCAAATCCTGAACAATCTGCTCAAAGTAAGAGGAGAATTCCTGCCGCTCGCTGCCCATGTGGGAGTTCATTTTGTGGCACACCTGTTGTGATTATACTCTTTATCAGCAATAGTCTCCTCCCCCAAACCCACTCACTGCCACTCACTCACAAGTCCCACCCCACAGCTCCCAACCACTCCCCTTACTGACACTCCTCCCACACCTACCTCGAAGCCCCCCTTATCCTCCCTGTCCCGCCCCCTCATACTGTGACACACACCTGCCCCGCCCCGTATCCTCCCTGCCCCTCCCCTCATACTGTGACACACACCTGCCCCTCCCCTTATGCTCCTTGTCCCGCCCCTGCACTTCATCCCCCGCCCCATGTTCCCCACAGACCAGCGAGTTCAGCGCTGCCGCCCGGGGCCCGGAGGTGGAGTCTGTGGAGACGACACACTCTGACGCCCTGGTGGGGGCGGAACCTGCAGCCCGCGGCCCTCAATAAGCGGAGCCACATCCTTCCCTCAAACATTAACCGCGAACTGCGGCATCTGAAACCCGCCCGGAAGTATCGCAGTACTGGCAACTCAGTCACGTGATCACAACATCCGCCTCCCTTCCCTCCTCCTCCTCCTCACACTTCCGCCCCAACACTGATTCCTCCTGTCCCCCCAGTCTCTCCCCCCAACACTAATTCTTCCTATCTCACAGTCTCTCCCTCTGTCTCAGTCTCTCCCTCAGTCTCTCTCTCAGTCTGTCTCTCAGTCTGTCTCTCTCTCAGTCTCTCCCTCAGTCACTCCCTCGGTCTCTCCCTCGGTCTCTCTCTCAGTCTCTCCCTCAGTCACTCCCTCGGTCTCTCCCTCGGTCTCTCTCTGTCTCTCTCTGTCTCTCTCTGTCTCTTTCAGTCTCTCTCTTGGTCTCTCTCTCTGTCTCTCTGTCTGTGTCTCTCCCTCAGTCTCTCTCTCCATCAGTCTCTCCCTCTGTCTCAGTCTCTCCCTCAGTTTCTCTCAGCGTCTATCAGTCTCGCTCTCTCTCTTGGTCTCTCAGTCTCTCTGTCTCTCTCTTTCTCTGTGTCTCAGTCTCTCTCTCTGTGTGTCTCTCATTCTCTCTCTCTCGCTCTCTCTGTCTCTCTCCCTCAGTCTCTCTGTCTCAGTCTCTCTCCCGGTCTCAGTCTCTCTCAGTCTCTCTCTGTCGCAGTCTCTCTCTGTCTCAGTCTCTCACTCTCTCTCTCAGTCTCTCTCTGTCTCAGTCTCTCTCAGTCTCTCTCTGTCTCAGTCTCTCTCTGTCTCAGTCTCTCTCTGTCTCAGTCTCTCTCAGTCTCTCTCTGTCTCAGTCTCTCTCTGTCTCAGTCTCTCTCAGTCTCTCTCTGTCTCAGTCTCTCTCTGTCTCTCTCAGTCTCTCTCTGTCTCAGTCTCTCTCAGTCTCTCTCTGTCTCAGTCTCTCTGTCTCTCTCTGTCTCAGTCTCTCTCTGTCTCTCACTCTCTCTCTGTCTCTCACTCTCTCTCTCTCAGTCTCTCTCTGTCTCAGTCTCTCTCTCTGTCTCAGTCTCTCTCTCTGTCTCAGTCTCTCTCTCTGTCTCAGTCTCTCTCTGTCGCAGTCTCTCTCTGTCTCAGTCTCTCACTCTCTCTCTGTCTCTCTCTCAGTCTCTCTCAGTCTCAGTCTCTCTCTCTCTCAGTCTCTCTCTCTCTCAGTCTCTCTGTCTCAGTCTCTCCCTCAGTTTCTCTCTCTGTCTCGCTCTCTCTTGGTCTCTCAGTCTCTCTCTGTCTATCTGTCTCTCTGTCTCAGTCTCTCTCTGTCTCAGTCTCTCTCTGTCTCAGTCTCTCTCTGTCTCAGTCTCTCTCTGTCTCTCTCTGTCTCAGTCTCTCTCTGTCTCTCTCTGTCTCAGTCTCTCACTCTCTCTGTCTCAGTCTCTCACTCTCTCTCTCTCTCTCAGTCTCTCTCTGTCTCAGTCTCTCTCTGTCAGTCTCTCAGTCTCTCTCTGTCTCAGTCTCTCTCTGTCAGTCTCTCTGTCTCTCTCTCAGTCTCTGTCTCAGTCTCTCTCTGTCTTAGTCTCTCTCTCTCTGTCTCTCTCAGTCTCTGTCTCAGTCTCTCTCTGTCTTAGTCTCTCTCTCTCTGTCTCTCTCAGTCTCTGTCTCAGTCTCTCTCTGTCTTAGTCTCTCTCTCTCTGTCTCTCTCAGTCTCTCTCTGTCTCAGTCTCTCTGTCTCAGTCTCTCTCTGTCTCGCTCTCTCTTGGTCTCTCTCTGTCTATCTGTCTCTCTGTCTTATGGCCATACACGGGCCGATAAAAGCTGCCGACAGACCGTGTCGGCAGCTTATTGGCCCGTGTATGGGGGCCCCCGACGGGCTTCCCCGATCGAGATCTGGCCGAAAGTCGGCCAGATCTCGATCGGATGGGATTAAAAATCCCGTCGGATCGCGGCCGCATCTGTTCGTTGATGCGGTCCCGCGATCCGACCGCCCGTTTGGCGAACGCTAGGATCCGATCGTTGGGCCCTAGGGCCCACGATCGGATCAGCCCGATATTGCCCACCTCAAGGTGGGCATATCGGAGGGAGATCCGCTCGTTTGGCGACATCGCCAAACGAGCGGATCTATCCGTGTATGGCCACCTTAGTCTCTCTCCCGGTCTCAGTCTCTCTCTGTCTCAGTCTCTCTCTCTCAGTCTCTCTCTGTCTCAGTCTCTCTCTCTCAGTCTCTGTCTCTCTCAGTCTCTCTCTCTGTCTCAATCTCTCTCTGTCTCTCTCAGTCTCTCCCTCAGTTTCTCTCTCAGTCTCTCTGTCTGTCTCTCTCTCTGTCTCTCTGTCTGTCTCTCTGTCTCAGTCTGTGTCGGTACCTGGAGCTGATAGAGTCAGTGCCGCGGGTATCGGTGCAGTTGTGATTAAGCTGCCGGGTTGAGAACTTTAAAACCTGTCTGTGTCGCGGTGCTTTGTGGGAAATGTAGTTTCTCAGCAGATTATTGCTGTACAAGGAGAGAGCCCGGGCACTGCTATCCCGAGAGCCTTTACTCCACGAGATGTGACAGAGCCTGGGCCGTGGGACGTTCTGCGACCTGATTGGGCAGCACCATCGTATGAGGATGGGCTCTGGCTCTTAGAGCCAATGAAATGATAGCATGCCATCCTGACTGCCCCGCCCACTTTTAGGTCACCCTTTGTGCGCTAAAGCAGAGCAGGAGCTGGTAGTGACCATACACTGTCACCTGCCTCACTAGACTGTCAGCTCTGCGGCTTAGCATCTCCCATGTACCCCCATATTATACTGAACCCCCACAATATGTTATACTCTCTCTGCACCCCCATATTACATGGACCCCCATATGTTCTCTCTGCGCCCCCATATTGTACTGAACCCCCATAATGTTTTACTCTCTCTCTGTACCCCCATATTACATGGGCCCCCATATGTTCTCTTTGCACCCCCATATTATACTGAACCCCCATAATATGTTATACTCTCTCTGTACCCCCATATTACATGGACCCCCATATGTTCTCTTTGCTCCCCCATATTATACTGAACCCCCATAATATGTTATACTCTCTCTGCACCCCCATATTACATGGACCCCCATATGTTCTCTCTGCGCCCCCATATTATACTGAACCCCCATAATGTTTTACTCTCTCTCTGTACCCCCATATTACATGGGCCCCCATATGTTCTCTTTGCACCCCCATATTATACTGAACCCCCATAATATGTTATACTCTCTCTCTGTACCCCCATATTATACTGAACCCCCATAATATGTTGTTCTCTCTCTCTCTCTCTCTGTACCCCCAAATTATTCTGAACCCCCATAATATGTTGTACTCAATCTGTACCCCATATTCAACTGAACCCCCATAATATGTTGTACTCTCTCTCTCTGTACCCCCATATAATTCTGAACCCCCATAATATGTTATACTCTCTCTCTCTCTCTGTACCCCCTTATTATACTGAACCCCCATATGTTCTCTCTCTCTCTGTACCCCATATTAAACTGAACCCCCATATGTTCTCTCTGCACCCCCATATACTGCACCCCAATAATATGTTGTACCCTCTCTCTGTACCCCCATATTATACTGAACCCCCATAATATGTTGTACTCACTCTGTACCCCCATGTTATAGTGTATCCTGTGTGTACCCTCAGATTATTACCCTCCTCAAGGTTTCCCCCACTACTTATTTAACCCCACTTGTGCTGCAAGGGAATCCTATAACCTGACTGTCCTTACAGTAAAGAACCCCTTCCTATGCTGATGGTGAGATCTCCTTTCCTCCCCACCAATGAATCACTCATTCCCCTCTCTTGGTAGGGAATCCCATAACCTGACTGTCCTTACAGTAAAGAACCCCTTCCTATGCTGATGGTGAGATCTCCTTTCCTCCCCACCAATGAATCACTCATTCCCCCTCTCTTGGTAGGGAATCCCATAACCTGACTGTCCTTACAGTAAAGAACCCCTTCCTATGCTGATGGTGAGATCTCCTTTCCTCCCCACCAATGAATCACTCATTCCCCCTCTCTTGGTAGGGAATCCCATAACCTGACTGCCCTTACAGTAAAGAACCCCTTCCTATGCTGATGGTGAGATCTCCTTTCCTCCCCACCAATGAATCACTCATTCCCCCTCTCTTGGTAGGGAATCCCATAACCTGACTGTCCTTACAGTAAAGAACCCCTTCCTATGCTGATGGTGAGATCTCCTTTCCTCCCCACCAATGAATCACTCATTCCCCCTCTCTTGGTAGGGAATCCCATAACCTGACTGCCCTTACAGTAAAGAACCCCTTCCTATGCTGATGGTGAGATCTCCTTTCCTCCCCACCAATGAATCACTCATTCCCCTCTCTTGGTAGGGAATCCCATAACCTGACTGTCCTTACAGTAAAGAACCCCTTCCTATGCCGATGGTGATGTATCATAAAGTGAATAAAAGTCAATGTGGGAGACAAAGTGTGAGCTCTGGGGGTGCAGATACAATCAGAATTGGAGAAAGCAGGAAAGGACCTGTTTGGAGCTGGTGCTGGACAATGAGGTTCTAGTTAGTAAATCAGGGGCAGATTATTGCAGTAGATGAAGAGAAGGAGGGAGCGGAGACAATAGGAGGAGGGAATAGAAGAATCCTGAATGTGCCAAGATGGGGGTGTAGAACTACAAGTCAATGTTCCAGGTTCCCAAGTGCAATTGGTCTGTGTGTGCTGCAGTGCTTGCTGGTTTCTCCCCATACAAGTTAGGTTGACTCGCTATTAGGAGTTTGGGGGGACAGACAGTTAGTGACAGCTCAGGGACTTTATTTGGAGCCATTTAGTGGAGCAGGAACATCAAATAGATTGTGGAATCAATCAAGCCATAGACTTTAGATGATAGGTGGGAAGAGGAAGAAGCCTGGAGCTACTTGTAGCCACCATGTCCAACCATTCTGATTCTAGAGGAACATGGAACAAGGAGATGTAGGCCAGGAGCCCATTGTGTTGCCTATAGTTGGCTTTGACTTTTTCCCATGTGGACAGAATCAAGTTGTACGTGAAGGACATCTGAGGGACATCCCAACACCAGGAATGGAATTATTCACCCACATATGTTGGAATGACTAGGGGGTTGGGTCATTTTATTACATAGTTGTCTCCTTTGTATTTCATGTGTCAGGACAGTTCTCCAAACAGCAGAATGAGAACCTTACTATATGTTCTTGGGGAAGTGCCAGTGGCCAATGGCAGCACTTGATTTTGGGAATATTGCCCTAAAATAAAGCATCTCAGATATTTTTGGTGAACATTGTCAAATGGAGCCCACATCTGCCAACACGTAGGCGCATGAGCAGATCAGAGGTGGTTTTATTGTCTCTTCTTTTCCTGGGGTCTTCCATCCATTGGGGTTAGGGTTAGTCCACCCATTATCTATTCATGTTTACAAAAGGTCATTTAACGGGAAAGTATGGTTGTTTCCTTGAAGAACATCCTGGGATCTTACCCTCCAAATTTTACATTTTTGGAGTATCCTTCAAAATGTGTTTCCATACCTATGACCAGACCAGAGACCAGAACTTTTCTGAAGGCGACTGGGACCTCTTTAGTGGGTTAGTGATCATGCCGAGTAGAGATGTGGGTAATACACTGATAGAATGGAGCACTTATAAGAAGAGTGAAAGCCTTGAGGGCAAGGTGCAGAGAGCTAAGAACAGAGAAACTCTATCTACAAGAAGGTTGTCACATCCTAGACCTAGAGGCAGAAATGGCGGCTTATTTCCCAGGATTCCTCTGTGGCACCATGTCATTACTAACGCCCACTCTGTGTAACAGAGCCACGTAGCCTCCAGTCTTTAATAGCCAGAGTCACAGTACTGGGGTAATAGCCAGACAAATACCCTCTATTTACTATACTGTGTGTGGAGTATTATATGGGCCAGTTCTACTATATTATACCTGGTAGTGGCAATTCTGAGCTATTATACATGGAATTGTATTTATCTGCTGTGGGTTCTGGGGTATTATACATGGAATTGGTCCTGTATTTATCTGCTGTGTGTTCTGGGGTATTATACATGGAATTGGTCCTGTATTTATCTGCTGTGTGTTCTGGGGTATTATACATGGAATTGGTCCTGTATTTATCTGCTGTGGGTTCTGGGGTATTATACATGGAATTGGCACTGTGTTTATCTGCTGTGGGTTTCTGGGTATTATACATGGAATTGGCCCCTGTATTTATCTGCTGTGTGTTCTGGGTATTATACATGGAATTGTATTTATCTGCTGTGGGTTCTGGGGTATTATACATGAATTGGGTCCTGTATTTATCTGCTGTGTGTTCTGGGGTATTATACATGGAATTGGTCCCTGTATTTATCTGCTGTGGGTTCTGGGGTATTATACATGGAATTGGCAACTGTGTTTATCTGCTGTGGGGTTCTGGGGGTATTATAAGCATGGAATTGGCCCTGTATTTATCTGCTGTGTGTTCTGGGGTATTATACATGGAATTGTCACTGTATTTATCTGCTGTGGATTCTGGGGTATTATACATGGAATTGGTCCTGTATTTATCTGCTGTGTGTTCTGGGGTATTATACATGGAATTGGCCTGTATTTATCCTGCTGTGTGTTCTGGGGTATTATACATGGGAATTGGCACTGTATTTATCTGCTGTGTGTTCTGGGTATTATACATGGAATTGGCCCTGTATTTATCTGCTGTGTGTTTCTGGGTATTATACATGGAATTGGCCCTGTATTTATCCTGCTGTGTGTTCTGGGGTATTATACATGGAATTGGCACTTGTATTTATCTGCTGTGTGTTCTGGGGTATTATACATGGAATTGGCCCTGTATTTATCTGCTGTGTGTTCTGGGGTATTATACATGGAATTGGCCCTGTATTTATCTGCTGTGTGTTCTGGGGTATTATACATGGAATTGGCCCTGTTATTTATCTGCTGTGGGTTCTGGGTATTATACATGGTAATTGGCCCCTGTATTTTATCTGCTGTGTGTTCTGGGGTAATTATACATGGAATTTGGCCCTGTTATTTATCTTGCTGTGTGTTCTGGTATTATTATCATGGAATTGCGCCCTGTATTTATCTGCTGTGTGTTTCTGAGGGGTAATATAACATGGAATTGCGCCCTGAGTATTTATCTGCTGTGGGTTTCTGGTGATTATACATGGAATGGCCCCCTGTATTTATCTGCTATGGGTTCTTGGTAGAGTATTATTACATGGGAATTGGCCCT
The DNA here is from genome assembly GCF_017654675.1 of Xenopus laevis. Lineage (NCBI taxonomy): Eukaryota > Metazoa > Chordata > Amphibia > Anura > Pipidae > Xenopus > Xenopus laevis. Next base: position 134,902,586 of record NC_054385.1, read on the forward strand.
GTTTTTATTCTGCTGTTGTGTTCTGGTGGTATTATTACATGGAATTGGAAACACTGTATTTATCCTGCTGTGCTGTTCTGGGGTACTTATACTATGGAATTTGCACGGGTGTATTTCATCTGCTGTGTGTTCTGTTATGGTATTATACATGGTAATTTGCTCTAAGTATTTATCTGCATAGTGTGTTCTGGGATATTACTATATGCGAATTTGGCACTGTATTTATCTGCTGTGTGCTTCTGGGGTTCATTATACATTGGACATTGGCCTTAATTATCCTGCTGTGTTTTCTGGTCTTCCACGGCGTATTATACATGGAATTGCCCTAGTATTTATCTGGGCTGTGTGGTTCTGGGGTTTATACACTCGGAATTGGCCCTGTAATTTAGTCCTAGCTGTGGGTTCTGGGCCTATTTATTACTCCGGCAATTGGCACTGCATTTATTGTATCTGCTGTTGGTTCTGGATGGTATTTCATAACATTGGTAAATTGCCGGACAAAACCTGTAATTATCCTTTCGCCCTGTCGTGTCTGCGATTATTACATGGAATTGGCCCAAAGAAATATTTATCTGCTGTGTGTTCTTGGGGATATAATATACATGGAATTTGTGCCCGTGTGATGTTATCTGCTGTGGGTTCTGGGGTATTATACCATGGAATTTGGGGCCCTGTATTATCTTGCTTGTTGGGTTCTTGGGGTTATTATACATGGAAATTGGCTCCAATGTATTATATTCTGCTGTGTGTTCTGGGGTATTATACATGGAATTGCACTGTATTGTATTCCTGCTGTGTTTTCTGGGGTATTATACATGAAATTTTAGGCACTTATTTTATTGCTGTGTGTTCTGGGTATTATACATTAATTGGTCCTGTATTTATCTGCTGTGTGTGTTGGGTTATCATACATGGAATGGGCATCAAAATGATATTATATCTGGCTGTTGTTACTGGGTATTATTTTGGATACCATGGATATTAATTGGATCCTGCTATTTATCCGTGCTGCCTAATGTTGTGTCTGGTTAAAGGATATTTATACACTTGTGTATTGGGCCCTGTATTTATCTGCTTGTGTTCTGGGGTTACTCTATACATGGTGACATTTGCCGCCCTACCTGTATTTATCCCTTGCTGTGTGTTCTTGGGTATTATACATGGAATTGGTACTAGTAATTTATCTGAACTTGTGTGTTTCTGGAAGGCTTATTTCAATATACATGGAATTGGCCCTGTATTTTCTGCTGTGTTCTGAGGTATTATTTACAATGGAATTGGCCCTTGTATTAATCTGTTCTGTGTGTTCGAAATAACGAGAATATTAATACATGGAATTTGTCTCTGGGTATTTATCCTCCTGTGTGTTGTTCTGCGTGGTCCTATTTTATACTATTCGAATTCTCCGCGCACCTTTTGTCCTATCTCTTATGGTCTGCTGTGTGAATTCCCACTGATGGTATTATACATGGAATTGGGTCCATGTATTAGGTTTATGCCTCCTGTGCATGGTTTCTGGGGGTTATTATACATGGAATTTGGTCTGGCTGTTTTTAGTTTATCCTTTGCTGTGATTGTTCATGGTGGTATCAGACCAATTGGAATTGGGCACGTGTGATCCTATTCATCTGCTGATAGAGAAGCAGAATGTTCTGGGTATCCTATAACAATTGAGAAATCCCATGGTTCCTGTATTTATCTCTTGAGATGATTTGTGCGTGGGTATTATAGCGAGGTGGAATTGGCACTGTGGATTTATTGCTGTGTGTTCTTGGCAAGAGAGAATGTATTATACATGGAATTGGTCCTAGTATTTAATCCTGAACCGTGGTGTTGTTCTGGACCGCGGGTATTATACATGGAATTTGGCCCATGTAATTGTCTGCTAAGTGTTTAATTTTATGTCTTCCTGGGGTATTTATTAAACAATGGGAATTGGCCCTTGTAATTAATATCTGCTGTGTGTTCTGTGGTTTATACATGGAATTGGACTGTATTTTAATCTGCTGTGTGCTTCTGTAGCGTATGATATCATGGAGTTAATTGAGCTCTTCCTGTATTTTTAATTATCTAGTCTGTGGTGTCCAATACTGTTGGTATTATAAATATAGGCATTGGAATTGTGCAACCTGTATTTATTACTTTGACTGTGCTGTGTTTTCTGTTTAAGGTATTATAACAGGAATTGCGTCCTGAAGTATTATAATATCCACTCTGTGTGTTCTTGGGGTATTCATACATGGTTAGAGTTGGCGACCCTGTATTATCTGCTGGTGTGTTCTGGGTATCTATACATGGAATTGTCCTGTATTTAATCCTTCCTGTGTGTTCGTGGGGGGTATATACATTTGGAATTTTGGTCCTGTAATTTATCTGCGTGGGGTGTGTTCTGGTTAATTGGTGTATTTCTATAACATGGAATTTGTCCTGTATTTTAATATGCTTTCTGTGTCGCTTGTCAAGAGTGTATTACCTATCGATGGAATTGGGCGCACTGTATATTATCTGCTTGCTTTTGTCTCGCGGTATTGTATTACACTCGGGAATTGGTCCTTGTATTTATTCTCGCAAACGTGTTGTTTCGTGTGCGCCTCATTTATACATGGAATTGGTCGATACTGCGTATTTTATTCTAGCTGTGGTTCTGGGTGAGTGTTTATAACCCACTGGAAATTGGTTTCCTGTATTTATTCCTGCTGTGTTGTCGTCATCTTGGGCTTTTGAGTGCTGTCTCACGTAGTTATACCATTGGGAACTTGCACCTCCATGTATTTATCGGTCTGATGTGCGTTGTTTCTGACTGCCGGTATAAGCCTGTCTGACTAAGTTCTATAACCAATAGGATTACTTGGGCTCCTCCTGTTTATTTATCTGCTGTGTGTTCTGGGTATTTAATACCAGTGGACTGGATTGGCACTGTATTTATACTCCCCAAGGTTGTGTGGTGTTCTGGAGGGTATTATCCTGCTGTGTGTTCTGGCAGGTATTATACATGAATTGGACCCTGTATTTATCTGCTGTGTGTTCTGGGATATAACATGGAATTGGTCCTGTATTTATCTGCTGTGTGTTCTGGGTATTATACATGGAATTGGCACTGTATTTATCCTGCTGTGTGTTCTGGGGTATTATACATGGAATTGGTCCTGTATTTATCTGCTGTGTGTTTCTGGGGTATTATACATGGAATTGGCCCTGTATTTATCTGCTGTGTGTTCTGGGTATTATACATGGAATTGGCCCTGTATTTATCTGCTGTGTGTCTGGGTATTATACATGGAATTGGCCCTGTATTTATCTGCTGTGTGTTCTGGGGTATTATACATGGGAATTGGCACTGTATTTATCTGCTGTGTGTTCTGGGGTATTATACATGGAATTGGCACTGTATTTATCTGCTGTGTGTTCTGGGGTATTATACATGGAATTGGTCCTGTATTTATTATGTATTAGCGTTGGATAAATAAATATGGCCCTGGCTTGTTGTCCCTTCCTGTGAGACGCACTGGTACTGAGCCTGTCCCTATTGGCTTTTGAGCCTGTGTCCCCGCCCCCAGTGATACAGCAGTGGCCCCTCCCTGAATGTTGGGGGTGGGATGCTGGTGCCGGTGAGACATTGGCTCAGACCTGATGCAGCGGCTCCTCTATTCCCAGTGAATATTCTGCTCCGGGGAGGGAGGTGAGAGAAGGGGGGCAGGAGGGTTTGGGATGGAGGGGCAGTGGATTCGGTGGGTAAAGGAGAAGGATTTGGGGGGCAGGGAGCTGTTTATTTTGGAGAGATCAGAGAGGGATGTGTGGGGGCTGTTTCTCTATAATTAGCAAAGGACATGGGGGAGTCATGGGGGCCCTGCCAATATAAAGACTTGATGTGTCCTGAATGGGGGGGGGGCTTTTAACCTCTTCCTGACTGTAGCTTGTATGTGTCAATATTAACCCTTTTCCTACATTTAAGTGGCATGTTAACCCATTCCTGTGTTTAACCTGTATGTACTAGTATTAACCCCATCTTGACTGTAGCCTGTGTGTATCAGTGTTAACCCATTCCTGTGTTTAACCTGTATCTACTAGTATTAACCCCTTCTGGTCTGTAGCCTGTATGTACCAGTGTTAACCCTTTCCTGTGTTTAACCTGTATCTACTAGTATTAACCCCTTCTTGTCTGTAGCCGGTATGTACCAGTGTTAACCCTTTCCTGTGTTTAACCTGTATTTACTAGTATTAACCCCTTCTTGTGTGTAGCCTGTTTGTACCAGTGTTAACCCATTCCTGTGTTTAACCTGTATGTAGTAGTATTAACCCCTTCTTGTCTGTAGCCTGTTTGTACCAGTGTTAACCCATTCCTGTGTTTAACCTGTATGTTCAACTATTAACTGCTTCTTGTCTGTAGTCTGTATGTACCAGTGTTAACCCTTTCCTGTGTTTAACCTGTATTTACTAGTATTACTCCCTTACTGCCTGTGCCTTGTATGTAAACCCCTTCCTGTGTGTAGCCTGTATGTTCAAGTATTAACCTTTTACTGCTTGTACCATGTATGTACCAGTGTTAACCCATTCCTGTCTGTACACTTTGCACTGTTTACTCATTTTAACCCCTTCATGTCTGTACCCTGTTTATATAGCAATATTGACCCCTTACTGCCTATTTCCTGAATGTACCAATATTAAACCTTTATTGTCAGTTCTCTGTTTATTTCTCTTTTAACCCCTTACTACCCTCTTGTTTGCGCTTACACTGATGACACACCTATTATTTACAAATTCCAATTGACCCTGTATTTGAAATTCAATGGTTTAATCATCAGAGCTATCAAGGGAAGTGACTTGTGCTTCTTCTGTGCCCAAGTGCAGGTGCCAGAACCAGCAGTTCACATGCTCGGTCTGTAAGAAACAGCTGTTCTTGTTCTAGAATGAACTGGAATTAGTACACAATATGTGTGTGATAGTCTTAACACAAACAAGAAGGCTGTGTGTCTGTTTTCAAGCTCACAATGAATCACACCCTTGCGGAGTTAACTATTTTGTGGAATTGAGAAAGAAATCAAGAAGGTTGTGTTTCCTTTCCCTTTTGATTGTGGCTGTAGCCAGTGGGGATTAGTCTTTTATTGGAGGATGAGGCACTGCTATAGGTGCTGCCCACATCAAATGGCCAGCAGGGTGGGTGGGGGGTTTGGGGGTGCCCATTTTCTAGGGTACAGGTATGAGGTGCAGTTCAGTAGCAATTCGTAGAGTTTCCAGGGTACAACATGAGGGACACAGGATGATTTTTGGGTGACAGGATGAAGGTTGGGGTGAGGAGATGTGGACTTTAGGGGTACAGCAGTGAATGCTTCAGAATAATGGCACACAGTGTTCTGTTTGGGGGGGGGGGTCCCCATACATATTCGGGTCTCCTCAATGGGACTGATTGTCTTTTTCTGCAGGTCTCGCGTCAGTGGAGCAGAAGGTTGGCACCACACAAGTCCACTGCACCAGTCCATGAACAAGTGATGGCTCTGATGTAGAGGGTCCCTCACACTATAAAACGGTGAGCAAAGTCTTGTCTGTGCAACTTTTGGCCACACCACTGGATTTCTCACGGGGCTGTAACTGACGACTGACACCATGTTGGCGCCTAGAAAAGGTCTTTTGGGCAACCTCAACTATGTTCACTTACAGCATGTGTCCCTCGGGGTGCACCTGTCCCTGCGGCCCGAGCTAGTGGAGGGTCCATTCACCAAGGGCCCAGGGAAGGAGGAAGAGCTCACTAGCTGTTACCACTGCATTAAGGAGGGTTCAGTACCCAATGAGGTGGATGCCAATTCGAATGACCCTTCTGTTCCGTGCCAATGTTGTGACCAACACCCTGGGCAGGGCAAAACCTGCAATTACAGCCCTCAAGACAACATGGATCCAATGACCAGCGATGATGAGCTCTTGTCTCCATCGGATCCTCCACTCAGCCCATTCTCCCCATCCTCCAACAGCAGCAGCTCTTCAGATTTCACTCTGGATGACTCTCCTGTCTCCATGTACTTCCGGGAATTCCTAGAGGGTGGGTGCGAGTCTCCTGACCACCAACCAGAGATTATCCCGCTAGATTCTTCCACTGGAGAACTCAATTCTTCCATGGGCCTCTCATCTCAGGACCATTCTCTGTGCCTGAACAATGAGAAGAACCAGTATAATAATCTAATGGTCATTACACCAGAGATACCCAAACACCTCAATATAGAGGCCATATCCAAAGTCTGGGGTTCTGGTTCTACTTTGGATGCCAACTGTAATGCAGTGCCAGACTGCCACACTCTGAATTTCAACCCCCCTGACAGAGCCACAGATAAAGGGGACATAGATAATAGGGTGGAGGAACTGAGGGGTACAGAGAAGGACACTGGCCCTTCAGCTACAGAGTTGAGTGAAGAGTCAGCAGCCCGTAGCCAATCTTACCGGGAAGCTGATGACTATATTACCAGTGTGTCCATGCCAGGATCATTCCAAAGCCCTAAGAAGAACATCACCTCATTCCATGAATTAGCTCAGAAAAGGAGAAGAAGTGGAGGGGTCCCCCCAGCCCTACAAGGAAAGAAAGACAAGAGTGACTGGCTAATCATGTTCTCCCCAGACACAGAACACCCCCCAATCAATGAACTGACATGCTCAGACTTCTTCCAGTTAAATGTAGGGTCCAACATCCAGACCCTTCCAGCAGGTAAGGAGACCATCACATTCAAAGAGCTGCGTTATCGCAATGCCCTTGTCAAGCAGAGCAGCCACCCAGCCAAATGTCAGCCTGATGGACAGAAGGAGCCCCTACAGCCTATTGCGGGACAGTGGTGGCCTCAAAACACAGCAGGAGACAAGGGTCCTCAGATGCCAGTTGGCAGTGACCCAGGACTGAAGTGCCACTCTGAGGAACACAGTGAGATCCAGGAGCCTTCTAAAGAAGACAAGGTCCTCCATGACCCACCTGCTGGTCAGTTAAAGCAGCACTCACAAACAATGGCAAAGGGAGACAATTATAGCTTGTCCTCTAAAAACCTGGGACCTCAACACTTATACACAGGCATGGACAATAGTATAAATAAGACCCTACAAGGAGCACACACTGCAAGTCCCTTGGCAGATTCCATCCTGGGGGGAACATTATTGCACTGCACCTTCCAGAGGAACAGATCAGAGAAACAGCAGCCAGTCACATGGACCATGCCAACCATAACCAAGGACTGGAGGCGAGGGATGGCAGATGGAGGAGACAAGAGAGGCAGAGAAGGTAATGGATTCAAACTTCTCTACTGAGTGGCTGGGGAATGTCTAAGCTCTGTGGGAAGATGTGGCTTGAGATCTGTACATACATGTAAGGACAACCCCAAATATGTTAGGCCTTCAGTTCTCCAAATGAGACTCCCTAATGGCTGGGGAGACTAAAAGTTAATAGTAAAAGTATTTCCAAACCTAATATATTTGTAATATACATGTACCCTGGCCAAAGTATGTAGCATTCGAGGGTCTCTAACCACCACCCTAATCTCACTGCACCCTGAGCTCCTCTCTAGTCTGTTACCATTACTTTTACATAGTTACATGGTAGATGAGCTTGAACTAGTCCCAAACCTGATCTCACCCTAGTCTCTAACTAGCACCCCAATCACACTCCTAATCTCTAACTAGCACCCCAATCGCACTCCTAATCTCTAACTAGCACCCTGATCTCACCCCTAGTCTGTAACTAGCACCCCAATCCCACCCGTAGTCTCTAACTAGCACCCTGATCTCACTCCTAGTCTCTAACTAGCACCCTGATCTCACTCCATCTCTAACTAGTACCCCAATCCCACCCCTAGTCTCTAACTAGCACCCCATAACCCCTAGTCTCTGACTAGAGCTCCTCTCTAGTCTGTAACCATTACTTTTACATAGTTACATGGTAGATGAGCTTGAACTAGTTCCAAACCTGATCTCACCCTAGTCTCTAACTAGCACCCCAATCTCACTCCTAATCTCTAACTAGCACCCTGATCTCACCTCTAGTCCATAACTAGCACCCCAATCCCACCGAGTCTCTAACTAGCACCCTATCACTCCTAGTCTCTAACTAGCACCCTGATCTTACTCCGTCTCTAACTAGTACCCCAGTCCCACCCCTAGTCTCTAACTAGCACCCTATCACTCCTAGTCTCTAACTAGCACCCTGATCTTACTCCGTCTCTAACTAGTACCCCAATCCCACCCCTAGTCTCTAACTAGCACCCTATCACCCCTAGTCTCTAACTAACACCCTATCACACTAGGGGGTATATTTATCAAAGAGTGAAGTTAATAGTGCAGTTCCGCCACTAGAGTGAAATTCCGCCACTTCCCATTCATTTCTATGGGGTTTTTATAGGCGTATTTATCAAAGGGGGAACTTTCACTTTCACCCATTGATAAATACGCCTTTCAAAATCCCATAGAAATGAATGGAGAGCTGCGGAATTTCACTCTAGTGGCGGAACTTCACTCTTTGATAAATTTACCCCTAGTCTCTAACTAGCACCCTGATCTCACTCCGTCTCTAAATAGCACCCCAATCTCACCCCTAATCTCTAACTAGCACCCTGATCTCACCCCTAGTCTGTGACTTGTCTAGTCTGTAGGTAACTAGGATAATGCAGACAGTGGGTTCCTCTAGTGCTGCTGAGGGAGGGGCGGGTATTTAGTTGGTTACCTGGAATTGTGGGTTTGTTTGAGCCAATGGGAATGAAGGAATTAGCCGGTACCTCTTCCCTCCCCAGACTTTCTGATAAATAAATGGGGGGGGGTATGTTCATCTTCATTGTTTGTTCTGTGAAAGACTAATGGTTTCATCTCTCTCCCCCACTGTCTGCTCCTCCCACTGACCCCCATCCCCCCCTGTTTGCTCCTCCCATTGACCCCCATCCCCCACTGTTTGCTCCTCCCACTGACCCCCCTTCTCTCCTCCCCCCCATTTCCCGCCCACTGTCTGCTCCTCCCACTGACCCCCATCCCCCCCACTGTCTGCTCCTCCCACTGACCCCCATCCCCCCACTGTTTGTCCTCCCACTGACCCCCCTTCTCTCCTCCCCCATCCCCCCACTGTCTGCTCCTCCCACTGACCCCCTTTCTCTCCACCCCCCATTTCCCCCCCCACTGTTTGCTCCTCCCACTGACCCCCTCCTCTCCTCCCCCATTTCCCCCCCACTGTCTGCTCCTCCCACTGACCCCCCTGCTTTCCTCCCCCCACTGATTGCTCCTCCCA